>NW_025423258.1:0-275052 GCF_020497125.1 Mauremys mutica
CTTCGGGCACCTGGCACAAGACCTTCGCTGTAAGACACCCACGAGAACAAAGGGTATTAACGGCACCGGGAGCCAGCAAAATTTCCACCCAACCCCACCCCATCTCTGAGGGATGGATTCCCCCATCCAACCCGCCCCCCCGAGATGAAATCTTGTCTCCTCTCCACCTTTCCCCAAGGGATCCTCCTGTCCTTCAACATGAGGCCTAGGACAGTAGCTCTGGTGAATGGAGCATTTAAGGACAGCCTCTGCTGACTGACTCCTCCAGTTCTCCCAGAGCTGGGATAACATGACACCAGAGCACTAGGAACCGGCCTGAGGCCCGGAGGGGGTCGGTAGGGAAGGCTCACAGAAGCTGGCATGGGGAGTGTGGCAGCCCCTAGCATGAGCAATGGCAGCATGTAGTGTTGATGTGATGCCTGTTACGGAACTAGCCTTTCTGGAGAGCTGGGGTCCTGCGCTGTTTTGAGCTGCTCAGGGAACAAGCTTAGGCACCTTACCCAATGGCACCTGGCTGGCTTCATCCTCCCCTTGCTCCCTGGTCAGCACATGGGGTTGAGATGAGAGTGGTTTCCAATGGGCCTGGAGGGGTGAAAGGCCCTGCGGGGGGGTTGGGGTGTCCCTCATCCTGTTGATCCCCCTTTGGTTTACCCTCATCCCGACTCAGCTGACTGGCCTTCCCCCGGATGGAATATGTGAGGCACCAGCCCAGCCTGGCTGACCTGGAGCTGGGGGGTCATGTATGGGGGGGGGCCCCCATAGAGCCCACTTGGAAGGAAAGTTCTTTCTTTTGGTCTTCCGAAGACCTAAAACCTACAGCACCAGAGCCCTTGCAAATGTCCAGAAACCAGGTCTTCAAATCCCTCGAGTGGCTCAACAAGGGTGGAGGAGAGTCCTGGGGCAGCCAACCTTTGGGTGTCCCATAGGACCAAGGAGCCCCCTTCAGTAAGAGGTTGCAGGCATTGAGGCGTCGAATAGCTCTTTTATGGAGCTGGATTCACCGCAGAGCTTGTCACGAGCTGCTGGGAAAAAGTGTCTGCGCACTCTGGAACCCCAGACAAAACAAAGGACACGCTACAGCTCCCAGCAGCACTTTCTCCTGCTAGCTCACCCACTAGAGATTAGGGGCTCTTTTAGATCTGGCCTCATTACCACGCCTCCCCTCACTGACATTCCCATGAGCCTCACCACACTCTTGCTGGAAACAAGTAGCAGGGACTCTTGCCCTGTATCCATGACACGCTCACTGCAGGGCGGAGACACCTGAGCACCGGTGGAGACTTCCTTACCTCCCCCCATCCTGGCCATGTTCCTATAGCCCAGGCGCTCGGTGTCCTGGAGCCCATCCCGGAACCACAGCTCTCTTCGCCTCTCTGATGTTCAGCCCTGGGGGAGAAGGACACACCCATTTGGGGCCCATTTGGCATTCCGGATTTTCAGTTGCTGTTTCCTTCTGTTCCCAATTGCTGGGTACACCATGGCCGGGGTCCTGGTGGCCTCCATGGACCCAATGGACTCACAGGGGTCCTCACCAGGGTAGTTTAATACCAGAAGGGGGATTTGTTTTCAGTCATCGCATGTAATCATGGGGACCTTATGGCCATTGAGCTTCTGGGAACTGGGTGCCTGTTAATGGTGGAGTCTTCTACTACCGAGAAACCCCCCCCCCCACTGAAGTCAGGCCCTACTGGTCGACATCCGACAAGCTTTGTGTCCTTTCCCTTCAGCGCCTGCCCTCATGATGGGCTCTGTCCCGCCACATGCCTACAATAACTAGTCCCTGTCCCCTCACTAGCTAGCTTGCCCTGTTCAGAGGGATGATTTCCCTGGATTGGGGGTCGAGCTGGGTTCTGAGATAAAGCAGCCAATTTCCCTGGCACTTTCACATTCACCTCCCTAATTCAGAGAGAGGGGAAGAGAAAGAGTACACACCATCTAAGGTGGGGTGGGGTCTCAGAGGAGGGGGCCTTTCTTTCTGTAGGGTCCCATTGCCCAGCTGAGGGTAGTCTCAAAGTAGGGGCCTTGTTTCTATTGGGGTTCCTTCTGACCCGCTACAGTGGGTCTAAATAGAGAGGCCTTTACGTTCTATAGGCGTCCCAAGGGGCCCCAGCAGGAGCTAGGGTCTCCGAGAGGCTCGTTTCCATGGAGGTCCCCATTGCCCGGCTGGGTTTCTTACCCCTCTTCGGGCAGGAAGAGCCTGTTGGGCAGCCCATAGATCTTCGCCCCTGGCTCTTGCCGGCTGCTGATGTTATTGGCTGGGTGAGATACATAGAGACTCAGCTGCAGCACAAAGTCGCCTGCCTTGGGGAAGTCGGAGGAGCACTGGTGGCAGGAAGAGGAGAGGGGAATCCATCAAAACATTCTCCCTTCAGCTCTCCAGCTCCACTGGGCCCAGAGCTCTGCTCCCAGCCCCTCTGGTAGGAGGCGGCTTGGGGCTAGAGGAGGCGGAGACCCTCTTTCTCTGCCTCCTAAGGGAGCTTGGAGCAAAGGGGGACCAGGACAAGGGCCCTCGCTGAGCCAAGGCTCGCTGCTCTCGCATGCTCCAGAATAACAAGGGCCCCCAGGTCAGGACACAAATCTGCCAGCCACTGGCCTACATGGAATGGCAGTCCCATACGGACCCGGGGTGGGGGACCAATTAGCCAAGGGATGCGGAACTTGACTCAAGCTCTGACTCGTGCAGGTTGCTGGGGTCAAAAGGGTCACTTTATGTCAAATCCACGGCAGGGAGGTGGCGAATTTGAAAGCTAGGGCAGCACTTGCTCTGTATGGCCCTGGGTCTTCATGGAGAGGACCCAGAAATGGATGTGCTGCAGGAAAAGTGAATGGCAGGGGAGGGTCAGCGGGCAGGCGTACGTGCTCACGCAAACGAGCCTCTTCACTCTCCATGGAGCTGAGACTTGTGTGCTCAGGGTGGAAGAATAGCTGATTGGAAAAGGGGGCTCTGAAAACCCCTGATCCATGCAGAGCATGCCAGGCTCAAGTCACCACACCCAAGAAAACCTCCCCCCCAGACCCCTGCTGCAAAGGCACTTGGTAGCATGGATGGAACAGCCGTGAGGGAACCAAATCCCTCCAGGAAACCCCAGTGTCCCCCTAGGAACCAAGAAGGCAGCCTGAATTCCCTGAGGCTCCTCCTGTATCTCAGGGTCTCCCTAGAAAGGAGCCAATGGACTTTTCTCAGAGGCCCATTAATTGTGCATCTCACAGGGGTTTCAGTCTCTCAGTACCCAGCCAGGCCTGGTCTTTCACAGTTAGTGCTTAATGCAACCTTGCAGAGCTTCTGGCTGACAGTCCCAGCTCCATCCCCCTGCACTGACAGCTCCGGGAATGTTAGTGGCCAGGTGGGTCCAAAGCTGGGCGGCAGGGATAGCTCAGTGGTTTGAGCATTGGCCTGCTAAACCCAGGATTGGGAGCTCAAGTCCTAGAGGGGGCCACTTAGCAAGTGTTTCATGGCCGGATGTCCTGCTGCCCTCTTCAATCCTTTGCTCTTAGCAGATTTCTATCTGTGCAAGGCCTGGTACCCAGGCAGACTATGGAACAGCCAAACTTAATGAGTGGGAGGAAGGATTCCCTGGGAGAGTCCGGATAGCAGATCAGAGAATGCAAGAGAGGAGAGAAAGATCTGGGATCAGCCAACAGAGGGGTAACACCAGGGCCGGCACCAGCCAAGCTTAAGCTCGTGCTTGGGGCAGCAGATTGCAAGAGGGCAGCATTAGCTGTCTTTCGGACGCCCCCGCGGGTTTTTTTTTGTGTACTTTTTTGTTTTTGGTTTCGCTGGTTTGTTTCGTTCCCCCCCCCACACACACACATTCGCTTGCTCTGGCCCGGCCGGCAGGTTTGAACATTGTGGGCGGGGGTCGAGGGGTGGGGTTTTCGTGAGGACCGGGTTTTCAGGTGCGATGGCAGGGCCGACGGTGCCGGTTGTGGGGGATGGGTTTCAGCTCTGTGGTGGATGTGGGGGGACCTGTGGGGGTTGGATTTGAGTGCTAAGGCAGGGCACAGGGGGGGTTGCTGTGGTGGGGCTGTTGGGGGGGATGGGTTTTGAGCTCTGTGCATGTAACAAGAGGTCTGTGGGGGGATTGGTTGTGATCGCTGTGGCAGGGTAATGGCGGTCTGTGGGGGATTGGGTTTTTTTGAGTGCTGTGTGAGGGAACGAGGCGGCTGTGATGGGGTATTGATGGGGGATGGGTTTCAGGGCTGTTCCAGGGAATGGGGGGAATTGGGGTGGAGGATCTGGCGGATGGGTTTTGAGCACCTGTGGCCGGGAATGGGAGGGTTGTGGGGGCCATGGGGTGGAGGGCTTGTTGGCCAGGAATGAGAGCGTTGTGGGGGGTATGGGTTTGAGGGCGGTGTGAGAGGGAATGGGGGCTGCTTCTGGGCTGGGCGAATGGGTTTGAGGGCTTGTGGGCAGGTAATAGGAGGTTGTGGGGGATGGGTTTGAGTGCTGTGGCTGGGAATGGGGGGCTGTGGGGGATGGGTGTTGAGGACTGTGGCCAGGAATGATGAGGTTGTGGGCGATGGGTTTGAAGGGCTGTGACTGGGAATGGGGGGCTGTGGGCGATGGGTTTGAGGGGTGTTGTGGGCAGGTCAATAGGAGGTTAGTGGGGGATGGGGTTTTGAGTTGGCTGTGGCAGGGAATGGGGAGCTACTATGGGGGATGGTTTTGAGCAATGTTGGTAGGGAATGGCAGGTTGTGGGGGATGGGTTTTGAGTCATGTGTGGGCGTGGAAGAATGGGATGTTATGGATGTATTGGGGTTTGAGCTCTGTGGCAGGGAATGAGGGGTCTGTGTGGGGATGGGATTGAGCGCTGTCCAGTGACAGGAACGGGGTGTCTGTGGGAGATGGGGTTTTAGCGCTGTGGTAGGGATATGGGGGTCTGTTTGGTGGATGGGTTTCACAGCGCTGTGTGAGGGAACATGGCGGCAGTGATCGGGGCTGTGGGTTTGGCCTTTGATCGCCTATGGCAGGGAGCAAGAGAGCTGTGATGGGGCTTTGCGGGATGGGTTTTGATGCGCTCGTGGCAGGGGCCAAAAAAAAAAAAAAGGGGGGCTGGTGGTGGGGCTAAGGGGGGATGGCGTTTGAGCGCTGTTGGCAGGGCTGGGAGGGTCTGTGGTGGGAGGTGGGTTTGAGGGCTGTGGTCTGGGAATAAGACGATGCTGTGGGGGATAGGTTTGAGGGCTGAGTGATGGTAATAGGGAGGTTGTGGGGGATGGGTTTGATAGCTGTGGACAGGGAACAAGGTCACTGTGATGGAGGCTGTGGGGCATGGGTTTTTCAGGGCTGTGGCTGGGATTGGGGGGCTGTGGGGGATGGTTTTCAGGGCTGTGTGAGGGAAAATGGGAGGGTTGTGAGGATGGAGGTTTGAGCGCTGTGGGAGGAGAAATTTGTTTTTTTTTTTTTATTAATATTCTTTTTTTTTCGGTGCGCTGGGGGGTGGCTCCGGGGGAATGGGGTTTGAGGGCTGAGATGCAGGGATATGGAGGAAGCTTGGGGGATGGGTTTGGAACACTGAGGCATGGAATTGGGGGGGGGGGCTGTGATTAGGGCTGTGAGGGGATGGGTTTGATCGCTTGTGGCAGCGAACGAGGTCCCTGTTCACGGGCTGTGGGGGATGGGTCTCAGCGCTATGGCAGGGAATGAGAGGTTGTGGGGAATGGGTTTGAGGGCTCTGGCCGGGAATGAGAGATTGTTGAGGATGTGTTTCACGGCTGTGGCTGGGAATGGGGGCTGTGGGGGATGGGTTTGAGGGCTGTGTGAGGTAATGGGAGGTGGTGAGGGATGGGTTTGAGTGCTGTGAGAGAGAATGGGGGGATGTGATGTTGCTGTGGGGAATGGGTTGGAGGGGTGTGGTTGGGAAGGGATGGTCGGGGGGGGATGTGTTTCAGGGCTGTGCCAGGGAATGGAGGAGCTCTGGGGGATGGGTTGAGCACTCTGTCAGGGAATGGGTGGGTGTGTTGGGGCTGTGGGGGATGGGTTTGATCACTGTGGGAGAGAAGAAGGTTGCTGTGATGGAGCAGTGGGGGATGGGTTTGAGCTCTGTGGTAGGGAACGAGGTCGCTGTGGATGGGGCTGTGGGAGATGGGTTTGAGCGCTGTGGCAGGGAACGAGGTCGCTGTGATCGGGTTGTGGGGGATGGGTTTGAGTGCTGTGGCTTTGGCATGGGGGTCTGTGGGGGATGGGTTTGAGAGCTGTGTGAGGTAATGGGAGGTTGTGAGGGATGGGTTTGAGCGCTGTGGGAGGGAATGGGGGGCTGTGATTTGGCTCTGGGGGATGGGTTTGAGGGCTGTGGCAGGGAATGGAGGAGCTTGGGGGATGGGTTTGAGCACTGTGGCAGGGGAATGGAGGGCTGTGATGGGGCTGTGGGGGATGGGTTTGAGCGCTGTGGGAGGGAATGGGGGGCTGTGGGGGATGCCTTTTAGCACTGCGGCACTGAAGGGGGGCTGAGATGGTGCTGGGGGAATGGGTTTGAGGGCTGTGGCAGGGAATGGAGGAGCTTGGGGGATGGGTTTCAACACTGTGGGAGGGAATGGGGGACTGTGAGGAGGCTGTGGGGGATGGGTTTGAACACTGTGGCAGGGAACGATGTTGGATGTGATGGGAGTGTGGGGGATGGGTTTGAACACTGTGGCAGGGAACGAGGTCTCTATGAGGGAGCTGTAGGGGATGGGTTTTGAGCACTGTGGCAGGGAAGGATGTCGCTGTGATGGGGCTGTGGGGGAATGGTTTGAGCGCTGTGGCAGGGAATGGGGGCTGTGGGGGATGGGTTTGAGGGCTGTGGCAGGGAATGGGACGTTGTGATGGCTGAGTTTCAGCAATGTGGCAGGGAATGGATGCTGTGGGGGATGTGTTGGTGGGGTGTGTGATGTATTGGGCGGTTGTGTGGGATGGGTTTGTGCGCGGTGGGAGGGAATGGGGGCGGTGATGGGGCTGTGGGGGATGGGTTTAAGTGCTGTGGCAGGGAACGAGGTCGCAGTGATGGCGCTGTGGGGGATGGGTTTTTGAGCACTGTGCCAGGGAACGAGTTCGCTGTGATGGGGCTGTGGGGGATGGGTTTGAGCTCTATGGCAGGGAATGGGACGGAGTGGGGAATGATTTTGAGGGGCTCTGGCCAGGAATGAAGAGCTTGTGGGGGATGGGTTTGAGCACTGTGGCAGGGAATGGGGGGCAGTGATGGGGCTGTGGGTTATGGGTTTGATCGCTGTGGCAGGGAACAAGGTCGTTGTGATGGGGCTGTGGGGGATGGGTTTGAGCGCTGAGTCAACGCAAGGGGGCACGGGGTGGGCCTAAGGGGGAGGGATTTGAGAGCTCTGGCAGGGAATGGAGGGTCTGTGGGGGATGGGTTTGAGCGCTGTGGCAGGGAATGGGGTTCTGTGGGGGATGGGTTTGACTCCAGTGTGAGGGATCGAGGCGGCTGTGATGGGGGTCTGAGGGATGGGGTTTCAGGGCTGTTCAAGGGAATGGGGGCTGGGGTGGGGCTGTGGGAGATGGGTTTTGAGGGGCTGTGGGCAGGAATGGGAGGTTGTGTGGGGATGGGATTGAGCGCTGTGGCCGGGAATGGGGGGCTGTGATGGGGCTATGTGGGGGATGGGTTTGAGGGCTGTGGCAGGGAATGGAGGAGCTTGGGGGATGGGTTTGAACACTGTGGGAGGGAATGGTGGGCTGTCATGAGGCTTGTGGGGGCTGGGTGTGAACACTGTGGCTGGGTTCGTTGTTGCTGTGTTGGGTGTGTGGGGGAGGGGTTTGAGCGGTGTGGCTGGGAATGGGGGCTGTGGGGGGATGGGTTTGAGTGCTGTGGCAGGGAATGGGAGGTTGTGAGGGATGGGTTTCAGCAATGTGGCAGGAATGGGGGCTGTGGGGGATGGGGTTGGGGGCTGTGGTAGGTAATGGGGGCTGTGTAGGATGGGTTACCTCACACAGCCCTGAAACCATGCCCCACAGCCTCATCACAGCGACCTTGTTCCCTCCCACAGCGCTCAAACCCATCCTCTACAGACCCCCATTCCCTGTCACAGCGCTCAAACCCATCCCCCTTAGCCGCACCCCAGCCCCCCTTGCCCTGCCACAGCGCTCAAACCCATCCCGCAAAGCCCCATCACAGAGCTCTTGCTCCCTGCCACAGCAGATCAAAGCCAACCTCCAGAGCCGCACTCACTGCCGGCTGTTCCCTCACACAGCGCTGAAACCCATCCCCCACAGACCCCCATATCCCTATCACAGCGCTCAAAGCCATCCCCCACACACGCCCATTCCCTACCACAGCGCTCAAACCCATTCCCCCACAGACCCCCATTCCCCTACCACAGCGATCAAACCCCCCCCACAAACCCCCATTCCCTACCACAGCTCTCAACCCATCCCCTACAGCCCCCCCCTTCCCTCCCACAGCGCTCAAACCCATCGCCCACAGCCCCCCATTCCCTCCCACTAGCGGCTAAAAACCCATCCGCCAGAGCCCCACCCCAGCCCCCCCTTCCCCGGTACAGCCCTGAAGCCCACCCCCTCCAGCCCCCTCAAAGCCGCCTCGTTCCCTCACACAGCGCTCAAACCCATCCCCCACAGACACCCCATTCCCTGCCACAGCGCCAAAATCCATCTCCCAGAGACTCCCCATTCCCTGTCACAGTGCTCAAACCCATCCCCCACAGACCCCTCGTTCCCTGCCACAGAGCCTCAAACCCATCCTCCTTAAACATCCCATTCTTCCACGCCACAACGCTCAAACCCATCCCCCACAACCTGCCATTCCCTACCACAGCGCTCAAACCCATCCCCCACAGCTCCCCATTCCCTGCCGCAGCACTCAAACCCATCCCCCAAAACTGCCATTTCCCTGCCTCAGCCCTCAAACCCATCCCCACAGGCCCCCATTCCCTCCCACAGCGCTCAAACCCATCCCCCACAACCTCCTATTACCTGCCACAGCCCTCAAACCCATCCCCCACAGCCCCCCATTCCCTGCCACAAGCCCTCAAACCCATCCCCCACAGCCCCATGACAGGCCCCCATTCCCTGCCACAGTGCTCAAACCCATCCCCACAGCCCCCCATTCCCTCCCACAGCGCTCAAACCCATCCCCCACGAACTCCTATTACCTGCCACAGCCCTCAAACCCATCCCGCAGAGCCCCCCATTGCCAGCCACAGCCCTGAAATCCATCCCCCACAACCTCCCGTTCCCGGACACAGCGTTCAAACCCATCCGCCAGATCCCCACCCCATCCCCCCATTCCCTGGAACAGCCCTGAAACCCATCCCCCACAGCGCCTCCCCAGTCGCCTCGGTCCCTCACCGAGCCCTCAACCCCATCCCCCACAGACCCCTCGTTCCCTGCCACAGAGCTCAAACCCATCCCCCACAGCCCCACCAAAGCCCCCCAGTGCCCATCCTTAGCACACAAATACACCCCCCCAATAACCCCACATCCACCACAGAGCTGAAACCCATCCACCACAACCGCACCGTGTGCTGCCATCGCACTCACACCCGTTCCTCACGCCCCACCCCTCGTCCCCTGCCACAATGTTCAAACCTGCGGGCCGGCCAGAGCAGCAGGGGGTGTGAGGCATGGGTTTCAGGGCTGTTCCAGGGAATGCGGGGCTGGGGTGGGTCTGTGGGGGATGGGTTCGAGGGCTGTGGCAGGGAATGGGAGGTTGTGGGGGATGGGTTTGACCACTGTGGCAGGGAATGGGGGGGCTGTGTTCGGGCTGTGTGGGGGATGGGTTTGAGGGCTGTGTCAGGGAATGGAGGAATTTGGGGAATGGGTTTGAGCACTGTGTCAGGGAATGGGGGGCTGTGATGGGGCTTTGGGGGATGGGTTTGAGCGCTATGGCAGGGAATGGGAGGTTGTGGGGAATGGGTTTGAGGGCTTTGGCTAGGAAAGGGGGGCTGTGGGGGATGGGTCTGAGGGCTGTGGCAGGTAATCGGAGGTTGTGGGCGATGGGTTTGAGCGCTGAGGTAGGGAATGGGGGGCTGTGGAGGATGGCTGTTAGCACTGTGTCAGGGAATGGGCGGGGCTGTGATGGGGCTGTGGGGAATGGTTTGAGGGCTGTGGCAGGGAATGGAGGAGCTCTGGGGTATGGGTTTGAGGGCTGTGGCAGGGAATGGGGGTCGCTGTGGGGGGGCTGTGGGGGATGGGTTTGAGCGCTGTGGCAAGGCACGGGGGGCTGTGGTGGGGCTAAGGGGGATGGATTTGAGCGCTGTGGCAGGGAATGGAGGGTCTGTGGGGGATGGGTTTGATTGCTGTGTGAGGGATCGAGGCGGCTGTGATGGGGGTCTGAGGGATGAGTTTCAGGGCTGTTCCAGGGAATGGGGGGCTGGGGTGGGGCTGTGGGAGATGGGTTTGAGGGCTGTGGCGGGCAGGGGAGGTGGTGGGGGGTGGGATTGCGGGCTGTGGCGGGAATGGGGGGCTGTGATGGGGCTGTGTGGGGGATAGGTTTGAGGGCTGTGGCAGGGAACGATGTTGCTGTGATAGGAGTGTGGGGGATGGGTTTGAGCGGTGTGGCAGGGAATGGGGGCTGTGGGGGATGGGTTTGAGGGCTGTGGCAGGGAATGGGGGTCTGTAGACGATGGGTTTGAGCGCTGTGGGAGGGAATGGGGTTCTGTGGGGGATGGGTTTGAGTGCTGTGGTAGGTAATGGGGGCTGTGTAGGATGGGTTACCTCACACAGCCCTGAAACCCATGCCCCACAGCCCCATCACAGCGACCTTGTTCCCTCCCACAGCGCTCAAACCCATCCTCTACAGACCCCCCATTCCCTGTCACAGCGCTCAAACCCATCCCCCACAGCCCCAGCCTCCCAGTCCCTGGAACAGCCCTGAAACCCATCCCTCACACCCCCATTACAGCCGCCTCCTTCCCTCACACCGCACTCAAACCCATCCCCCACAGATCCCCAAGCCCTGCCACAGCGCTTAAACCCATCCCCCACAGCCCCATCACAGCCCCCCATTCAATGCAACAGTGCTCAAAACCCATCCCCCAGAGATCCTCCATTCCCTGCCACAGCCCTCAAAACCCATCCCCCAGAGCCACATCACAGCCCCCCATTCCCTCCCACAGCGCTCAAACCCATCTCTCACAACCTCCCATTACCTCACACAGCCCTCAAAGCCATCCCTCACAGACCCCCATTCCAAGCCACAGCACTCAAACCCATCCCCCACAGCCCCAGCACAGCGACCTCGTTCCCTGCCACAGCGCTTAAAAACCATCCCCCACAGCCCCATCACAGCCCCCCATTCCCTGCCAGAGTGCTCAAACCCATCCCCCAGAGATCCTCCATTCTCTTCCACAGCCCTCAAACCCATTCCCCAGAGCCACATCACAGCGCCCCAGTCCCTCCCACAGTGCTCAAACCCATCCCTCACAACCTCGCATTTCCTCACACAGCCCTGAAAAACCATCCCCCATGTTGTGTATTTGGTTGTCATGGGTTTTGTTTACTATGGCAACTGAGTTAGACTATTAAGGGATAGCTCAGCCGGTTTCAACCGGCTGAGTGAGCTCTCTGTGTCTGTAAATAAAATGGAGGTTTTGGTTAGCTGTCTGCTTTCTGGCCTCAAGTGATTGCTTCCTACACCGGCTGCGCCTAGGACATAACACCCCACAGCCCCCCATTCCCAGCCACAGCCCTGAAACGCAAGCCCCACAGCCCCATCACAGCGACCTTGTTCCCTGCCACAGCGATCAAACCCATCCCCCACAACCTCCCATTACCTCACACAGCCCTCAAACCCATCCCCCACAGCCCCACATTCCCTATCACAGCGCTCAAAGCCATCCCCCACACACGCCCATTCCCTACCACAGCGCTCAAACCCATCCCCCACAACCCCACATTCCCAGCCACAGCCCTGAACCCCCCCCCACAGACCCTCCATCCCCTGCCATAGCTCTCAAACCCATCCCCTACAGCACCCCATTCCCTCCCACAGCGCTCAAACCCATCCCCTACAGACCCCCATTCCCTGTCACAGCGCTCAAAACCATCCCCCGGAGACCCCTCGTTCCCATCCACAGCCCTCAAACCCATCGCCCACAGCCCCCCAATCCCTCCCACAGCAATCAAACCCATCCCCTTTGCCCCCCATTCCCAGCCACAGCCCTGAAACCCATCCCCCACAACCTCCCATTCCCGGCCACAGCGGTAAAACCCATCCGCCAGAGCCCCACCCCATCCCCCCATTCCCTGGAACAGCCCTGAAGCCCATCCCCTACAGCCCCATCAAAGCCGCCTCGTTCCCTCATACAGCGCTCAAACCCATCCCCCACAGACACCCCATTCCCTGCCACAGCGCTAAAACCCATATCCCACAGACCCCCATTCCCTGTCACAGTGCTCAAACCCATCCCCCACAGACCCCTCGTTCCCTGCCACAGAGCTCAAACCCATCCTCCCTAACATCCCATTCTTCCACGCCACAACGCTCAAACCCATCCCCCACAACCTGCCATTCCGTACCACAGCGCTCAAACCCATCCCCCACAGCTCCCCATTCCCTGCCGCAGCACTCAAACCCATCCCCCACAACCTCCTATTACCTGCCACAGCCCTCAAACCCATCCCCACAGGCCCCCATTCCCTCCCACAGCGCTCAAACCCATCCCCCACAATCTCCTATTACCTGCCACAGCCCTCAAATCCACCCCCACATTCCCCCCACATCCACCACAGAGCTGAAACCCATCCACCACAACCGCACCGTGTGCTGCCATCGCACTCAAACCCGTTCCTCACGCCCCACCCCTCGTCCCCTGCCAAAATTTTCAAACCTGCGGGCCGGCCAGAGCAGCAGGGGGTGTGAGGCATGGGTTTCAGGGTTGTTCCAGGGAATGGGGGGCTGGGGTGGGGCTGTGGGGGATGGGTTCGAGGGCTTTGGCAGGGAATGGGAGGTTGTGGGGGATGGGTTTGACCACTGTGGCAGGGAATGGGGGGGCTGTGTTCGGGCTGTGTGGGGGATGGGTTTGACCACTGTGGCAGGGAATGGAGGAATTTGGGGAATGGTTTGAGCACTGTGTCAGGGAATGGGGGCTGTGATGGGGCTTTGGGGGATGGGTTTGAGCGCTATGGCAGGGAATGGGAGGTTGTGGGGAATGGGTTTCAGGGCTCTGGCCGGGAATGAGAGGTTGTGGGGGATGGGTTTGAGGGCTTTGGCTAGGAAAGGGGGGCTGTGGGGGATGGGTCTGAGGGCTGTGGCAGGTAATCTGAGTTTGTGGGGGATGGGTTTGAGCGCTGAGGTAGGGAATGGGGGCTGTGGAGGATGGCTGTTATCACTGTGTCAGGGAATGGGGGTCTGTGATGGGGCTGTGTGGAATGGCTTTGAGGGCTGTGGCAGGAATGGAGGAGATCTGGGGGATGGGTTTGAGGGCTGTGGCAGGGAATGGGGGGCAGTGATGGGGCTGTGGGGGATGGGTTTGATCACTGTGGCAGGGAACAAGGTCGCTGTGATGGGGCTGTGGGGGATGGATTTGAGCGCTGTGGCAAGGCACGGGGGACTGTGGTGGGGCTAAGGGGGATGGATTTGAGTGCTGTGGCAGGGAATGGAGGGTCTGTGTGGGATGGGTTTGATTGGTGTGTGAGGGATCGAGGCGGCTGTGATGGGGGTCTGAGGGATGAGTTTCAGGGCTGTTCCAGGGAATGGGGGCTGGGGTGGGGCTGTGGGAGATGGGTTTGAGGGCTGTGGCAGGAATGGGAGGTTGTGGGGGATGGGATTGAGCGCTGTGGCCGGGAATGGGGGGCTGTGATGGGGCTGTGTGGGGGATGGGTTTGAGGGCTGTGGCAGGGAACGATGTTGCTGTGATGGGAGTGTGGGGATGGGTTTGAGCGGTGTGGCAGGGAATGGGGGCTGTGGGGGATGGGTTTGAGGGCTGTGGCAGGGAATGGGAGGTTGTGAGGGATGGGTTTCAGCAATGTGTCAGGAATGGGGGCTGTGGGGGATGGGTTTGGGGGCTGTGGTAGGTAATGAGGGCTGTGTAGGATGGGTTACCTCACACAGCCCTGTAACCCATGCCCCACAGCCCCATCACAGCGACCTTGTTCCCTCCCACAGCGCTCAAACCCATCCTCTACAGACCCCCATTCCCTGTCACAGCGCTCAAACCCATCCCGCACATCCCCAGCCTCCCATTCCCTGGAACAGCCCTGAAACCCATCCCTCACACCCCCATTACAGCCCCCTCCTTCCCTCACACAGCACTCAAACCCACCCCCACAGATCCCCAAGCCCTGCCACAGCGCTTAAACCCATCCCCCACAGCCCCCCCCATCCCCCCCTTCCCTCCCACAGCGCTCAAACCCATCCCCCACAACCCCATCACAGCCGCCTCGTTCCCTCACACAGCACTCAAACCCATCCCCCACAGACCCCTCGTTCCCTGCCACAGAGCTCAAACCCATCCCCCACAGCCCCACCACAGCCCCCCTGTGCCCTGCCTTAGCACTCAAATCCACCCCCACATTCCCCCGACATCCACCACAGAGCTGAAACCCATCCACCACAACCGCACCGTGTGCTGCCATCGCACTCAAACCGTTCCTCACGCCCCACCCCTCGTCCCCTGCCACAATGTTCAAACCTGCGGGCCGGCCAGAGCAGCATGGGGTGTGAGGCATGGGTTTCAGGGCTGTGGCAGGGAATGGGAGGTTGTGGGGGATGGGTTTGACCACTGTGGCAGGGAATGGGGGGGGCTGTGTTCGGGCTGTGTGGGGGATGGGTTTGAGGGCTGTGGCAGGGAATGGGGGGCTGTGATGGGGCTTTGGGGGATGGGTTTGAGCGCTATGGCAGGGAATGGGAGGTTGTGGGGAATGGATTTCAGGGCTCTGGCCGGGAATGAGAGGTTTTGGGGGATGGGTTTGAGGGCTTTGGCTAGGAAAGGGGGGCTGTGGGGGATGGGTCTGAGGGCTGTGGCAGGTAATCGGAGGTTGTGGGCGATGGGTTTGAGCGCTGAGGTAGGGAACGGGGGGCTGTGGAGGATGGCTGTTAGCACTGTGGCAGGGAATGGGGGGCTGTGATGGGGCTGTGGGGAATGGCTTTGAGGGCTGTGGCAGGGAATGGAGGAGCTGTGGGGGATGGGTTTGAGGGCTGTGGCAGGGAATGGGGGGCAGTGATGGGGCTGTGGGGGATGGGTTTGATCGCTGTGGCAGGGAACAAGGTCGCTGTGATGGGGCTGTGGGGGATGGGTTTGAGCGCTGTGGCAAGGCACGGGGGGCTGTGGTGGGGCTGTAGGGGATGGATTTGAGTGCTGTGGCAGGGAATGGAGGGTCTGTGGGGGATGGAGTTTGAGCGCTGTGGCAGGGAACGAGGGGTCTGTGGGGGATGGGTTTTAGCACTGCGGCAGGCATTGGGGGGCTCTGTGGGGGATGGGTTTGAGTGCTGTGTGAGGGAATGAGGCGGCTGTGATGGAGGTGTGAGGGATGAGTTTCAGGGCTGTTCCAGGGAATGGGGGGCTGGGGCGGGCTGTGCGGGATGGGTTTGTGGGCTGTGGCCGGGAATGGGAGGTTGTGGGGGATGGGTTTGACCACTGTGGCCTGGAATGGGGGGCTGTGGAGGATGGCTGTTAGCACTGTGGCAGGGAATGGGGGGCTGTGATGGGGCTGTGGGGAATGGCTTTGCGGGCTGTGGCAGGGAATGGAGGAGCTCTGGGGGATGGGTTTGAGGGCTGTGGCAGGGAATGGGGGGCAGTGATGGGGCTGTGGGCGATGGGTTTGAGCGCTGTGGCAGGGAACGAGGTCGCTGTGACGGGGCTGTGGGGGGGTTGGGTTTGAGCGCTATGGCAGGGAATGGGAGTTTTATTACTGGCGGCATGTACAATTAACAATCAAACCTGGGGTCTTCACTTTAAATCGCCTCTGGAATTATGCGCATCACCATATTATTGGAGCTGACTGTCACAGAGTCTCCAAATCAAGGAGTCCTCAGGTTATTTTCTGGCACTTCCCATACAAGGCCAGTCAGGACTCTGGGGGACCCTCCGCTCTGTGAGCGCACTGTCTCCAGGGCAAGATGCTTACACAGCTTCGATCTTCCTGGATCTGACCTCGGAGCATTCAGCATCCCCTTCCACACTGTGCGCTTCCTGCATCGAGTCCACCCGGACGGAGCCCTGCACCCCAACTCAGCAGACAGCAGTGACTCTCAGCCAGCTGGTAAAACAGAAGGTTTATTAGTTGACAGGAATGCAGCGGGTAGAACAGAACTTGTTAGCACAGAAATCAGTGACTTTCAGCCAAGTCCATCCAGAAGCTCTGGACTCCCCCTCTACCAGTACTCCCAAGCAGACTGCCTAGCTTCCAGCAACCCTGAGACACGATATATCGAACTCCGGGAATTCGATTGCTACCCGCCGATCCAGCGGGTAGTGAAGACGTACCCTTACAGAATCATAACGTCCAAATTGGGAAAGAGAGGGTTTTTCCAGTGGCGATTTAAAGTGAAGGCCCTAGGTTTGATTGTTAATTATTCATGCTGCCAGTAATAAAACTTCCAAGGATGCTCCATTTTATTAATAATTTTTTATAAAATAATTTCAAATTGAACTTGTTTTTAAACATTAACCAAGCTCTCTAATGTTTATACACTCACACAATTTTGGACCACCTTTTGAATGCGAAGACCTGTTTTAAGCCCCACTTGGACAGCAGTTATATATGGGCTAATTACTGTTTGAAATTTATAAAGACTTTTTGGTCTTTTGACAAGATTAAGCACTTGTATGTAGGAATATGACTGAACCTTGGTCACATCTGGGCAGGTGTGCATCCCAACAGGCTTGGTCTCAAAAGCCTGCAAGAGAGGAGATGTGGGAGTAGTCCAAGAGACTCCTACTGTGGTACTAGAGTGATGCGGAAATGGGTGTAACCAGCCTGTTGATCCATAGGTGCTGAATCCATTTCTGTTCGTCACTGTTCGTCCACTGGGGGTGATGTAGAGCAGATGGTAGCGGGAGGCAGGGAGAGCAAGTGCTCACGCATCAGTGGAGATTTGTGAAGTGAAGACTCTTTCTTGGGTTATTTCGAGTGCTTGCAGAAGACTCCTCCAGGCCAGTGGAGCGGAGCAGGGCAAGAGGCTCAGCCCCAGGAAGAGGATCTGGAAGAAATGGACCTGAGCAATCTAGACAACCAACTTTCCAGAGGCGTGTAACCAGAGAAACTCAGTCCTCATCCCTCTTCTTTCCACATCACTTTCCACGTTCCTGGTCATTGCTCTCTACCTTGCTTCAGCGAATGTGAGCATTCTGGTTAGGGGAGACCTAAGGAGAATACAATGATTATTTTGGATGTGGGAGCAGCCTGGTGCCTCTTACATATAGCCATGACTCCCTTGGGAAGGCATAGGACAAATCCTTCTGGACTAGCAATCACTGGAGCCAACTACCTTTACATTCCCTGCCACTCGCTTGATGTTCTTGGGTTGTGTTTCCTGCAAGGGAGAACTGGTGGAGAATCACTTCAGCTCTGTCCTGAGATTGAGCGGTAGGACAGCTGAGGACTGTTACTCTCACCGAGATGAGTGGCAGCGTTAGAGGGGGACTTGACAGGGCTCTAGCCAAACCTAAATTTGCTTCAACCTTCCTGTATCCACCCATTCCAGCGCAAAGGTAAAATGTTAGGGAGACACGTTGCTGGCAACGGCCTCCAGAGCTCAGCGCCTGACCAGAAGCTGCCGTTCTCACCCCCCCCCCGCCCCCATGTCAGAGCCACCAGCAAGCATAGGGTTGCTAACTTTCTAATTTGGGAAAGCTGGATGCTGAGCAGTGGAACTTCCCTGCCCCCTGCTCCACCTCGTTTATGAAAGCACTGCTCTTGCTCCTTCTCTTTCCTCAAGGGCCCCTATACCCTCATCCCCTGCCACAGCTCTCAAACCCATCCCCCTTAGCCGCACCCCAACCCCCCTTGCCCTGCCACAGCGCTCAAACCCATCCCGCAAAGCCCCATCACAGCGCTCTTGCTCCCTGCCACAGCGATCAAAGCCAACCTCCAGAGCCCCATCACTGCCGGCTGTTCCCTCACACAGCGCTGAAACCCATCCCCCACAGACCCCCATTCCCTCCCACAGCGCTCAAACCCATCCCCTTTGCCCCCCATTCCCAGCCACAGCGATCAAACCCATCGCCCACAGCCCCCCAATCCCTCCCACAGCGATCAAACCCATCCCCTTTGCCCCCCATTCCCAGCCACAGCCCTGAAACCCATCCCCCACAACCTCCCATTCCCGGCCACAGCGCTAAAACCCATCCGCCAGAGCCCCACCCCATCCCCCCATTCCCTGGAACAGCCCTGAAGCCCATCCCCTACAGACCCATCAAAGCCGCCTCGTTCCCTCATACAGCGCTCAAACCCATCCCCCACAGACACCCCATTCCCTGCCACAGCGCTAAAATCCATCTCCCACAGACCCCCATTCCCTGTCACAGTGCTCAAACCCATCCACCACAGACCCCTCGTTCCCTGCCACAGAGCTCAAACCCATCCTCCCTAACATCCCATTCTTCCACGCCACAACGCTCAAACCCATCCCCCACAACCTGCCATTCCGTACCACAGCGCTCAAACCCATCCCCCACAGCTCCCCATTCCCTGCCGCAGCACTCAAACCCATCCCCCACAACCTCCTATTACCTGCCACAGCCCTCAAACCCATCCCCACAGGCCCCCATTCCCTCCCACAGCGCTCAAACCCATCCCCCACAACCCAATCACAGCCGCCTCGTTCCCTCACACAGCACTCAAACCCATCCCCCACCGACCCCTCGTTCCCTGCCACAGAGCTCAAACCCATCCCCCACAGCCCCACCACAGCCCCCCTGTGCCCTGCCTTAGCACTCAAATCCACCCCCACATTCCCCCCACATCCACCACAGAGCTGAAACCCATCCACCACAACCGCACCGTGTGCTGCCATCGCACTCAAACCCGTTCCTCACGCCCCACCCCTCGTCCCCTGCCACAATGTTCAAACCTGCGGGCCGGCCAGAGCAGCAGGGGGTGTGAGGCATGGGTTTCAGGGCTGTTCCAGGGAATGGGGGGCTGGGGTGGGGCTGTGGGGGATGGGTTCGAGGGCTGTGGCAGGGAATGGGAGGTTGTGGGGGATGGGTTTGACCACTGTGGCAGGGAATGGGGGGGCTGTGTTCGGGCTGTGTGGGGGATGGGTTTGAGGGCTGTGGCAGGGAATGGAGGAATTTGGGGAATGGGTTTGAGCACTGTGTCAGGGAATGGGGGGGATGTGATGGGCTTTGGGGCATGGGTTTGAGCGCTATGGTAGGGAATGAGAGGTTGTGGGGAATGGGTTTCAGGGCTCTGGCCGGGAATGAGAGGTTGTGGGGGATGGGTCTGAGGGCTGTGGCAGGTAATCGGAGTTTGTGGGGGATGGGTTTGAGCGCTGAGGTAGGGAATGGGGGGCTGTGGAGGATGGCTGTTAGCACTGTGTCAGGGAATGGGGGGCTGTGATGGGGCTGTGGGGAATGGCTTTGAGGGCTGTGGCAGGGAATGGAGGAGCTCTGGGGGATGGGTTTGAGGGCTGTGGCAGGGAATGGGGGGCAGTGATGGGGCTGTGGGGGATGGGTTTGATCGCTGTGGCAGGGAACAAGGTCGCTGTGATGGGGCTGTGGGGGATGGGTTTGAGCGCTGTGGCAAGGCACGGGGGGCTGTGGTGGGTCTAAGGGGGATGGATTTGAGTGCTGTGGCAGGCAATGGAGGGTCTGTGGGTGATGGGTTTGAGCGCTGACTGTCACAGAGTCTCCAAATCAAGGAGTCCTCAGGTTATTTTCTGGCACTTCCCATACAAGGCCACTCAGGACTCTGGGGGACCCTCCGCTCTGTGAGCGCACTGTCTCCAGGGCAAGATGCTTACACAGCTTCGATCTTCCTGGATCTGACCTCGGAGCATTCAGCATCCCCTTCCACACTGTGCGCTTCCTGCAGCGAGTCCACCCGGACGGAGCCCTGCACCCCAACTCAGCAGACAGCAGTGACTCTCAGCCAGCTGGTAAAACAGAAGGTTTATTAGTTGACAGGAATGCAGCGGGTAGAATAGAACTTGTTAGCACAGAAATCAGTGACTTTCAGCCAAGTCCATCCAGAAGCTCTGGACTCCCCCTCTACCAGTACTCCCAAGCAGACTGCCTAGCTTCCAGCAACCCTGAGACACGATATATCGAACTCCGGGAATTCGATTGCTACCCGCCGATCCAGCGGGTAGTGAAGACGTACCCTTACAGAATCATAACGTCCAAATTGGGAAAGAGAGGGTTTTTCCAGTGGCGATTTAAAGTGAAGGCCCTAGGTTTGATTGTTAATTATTCATGCTGCCAGTAATAAAACTTCCAAGGATGCTCCATTTTATTAATAATTTTTTTTAAATAATTTCAAATTGAACTTGTTTTTAAACATTAACCAAGCTCTCTAATGTTCACACAATTTTGGACCACCTTTTGAATGCGAAGACCTGTTTTAAGCCCCACTTGGACAGCAGTTATATATGGGCTAATTACTGTTTGAAATTTATAAAGACTTTTTGGTCTTTTGACAAGATTAAGCACTTGTATGTAGGAATATGACTGAACCTTGGTCACATCTGGGCAGGTGTGCATCCCAACAGGCTTGGTCTCAAAAGCCTGCAAGAGAGGAGATGTGGGAGTAGTCCAAGAGACTCCTACTGTGGTACTAAAGTGATGCGGAAATGGGTGTAACCAGCCTGTTGATCCATAGGTGCTGAATCCATTTCTGTTCGTCACTGTTCGTCCACTGGGGGTGATGTAGAGCAGATGGTAGCGGGAGGCAGGGAGAGCAAGTGCTCACGCATCAGTGGAGATTTGTGAAGTGAAGACTCTTTCTTGGGTTATTTCGAGTGCTTGCAGAAGACTCCTCCAGGCCAGTGGAGCGGAGCAGGGCAAGAGGCTCAGCCCCAGGAAGAGGATCTGGAAGAAATGGACCTGAGCAATCTAGACAACCAACTTTCCAGAGGCGTGTAACCAGAGAAACTCAGTCCTCATCCCTCTTCTTTCCACATCACTTTCCACGTTCCTGGTCATTGCTCTCTACCTTGCTTCAGCGAATGTGAGCATTCTGGTTAGGGGAGACCTAAGGAGAATACAATGATTATTTTGGA
Source organism: Mauremys mutica (assembly GCF_020497125.1). NCBI lineage: Eukaryota > Metazoa > Chordata > Testudines > Geoemydidae > Mauremys > Mauremys mutica. The sequence continues at coordinate 21,109 of NW_025423258.1, forward strand.
CGTGGGAGCAGCCTGGTGCCTCTTACATATAGCCATGACTCCCTTGGGAAGGCATAGGACAAATCCTTCTGGACTAGCAATCACTGGAGCCAACTACCTTTACATTCCCTGCCACTCGCTTGATGTTCTTGGGTTGTGTTTCCTGCAAGGGAGAACTGGTGGAGAATCACTTCAGCTCTGTCCTGAGATTGAGCGGTAGGACAGCTGAGGACTGTTACTCTCACCGAGATGAGTGGCAGCGTTAGAGGGGGACTTGACAGGGCTCTAGCCAAACCTAAATTTGCTTCAACCTTCCTGTATCCACCCATTCCAGCGCAAAGGTAAAATGTTAGGGAGACACGTTGCTGGCAACGGCCTCCAGAGCTCAGCGCCTGATCAGAAGCTGCCGTTCTCACCCCCCCCCCCGCCCCCATGTCAGAGCCACCAGCAGCATAGGGTTGCTAACTTTCTAGTTTGGGAAAGCTGGATGCTGAGCAGTGGAACTTCCCTGCCCCCTGCTCCACCTCGTTTATGAAAGCACTGCTCTTGCTCCTTCTCTTTCCTCAAGGGCCCCCATACCCATCTTCCCCACCCTGTCGCTCGCTGATCTCCTCGCCTCCCTCCCCCCACGAGCTGAGCAGGCCTTGAGGGAGCGTGATGGCTTGGATCACAGAAACACCCCTGGGAACTGCCATCTGTTGTGCCAGCACCCTGTCTTGTTGAGCGAGACATGCCCATTTGCGCCAGCACAGACCCAGGGTCTGAACCACATGACTCATAACCTGAAAACAACTTACAGAAGTGTCCCAGTCTTTAACACTCAGAAGTCTCCCACTGGGTTCTAAAATATATCCAATTACCCTGTCTAAAGCTTATACAGGGTAAACTGTTCACCTGCTATAACACGGATAGAGTGATATGCACAGCTGTTTGCCCCCCCCGAGATACTCTGGTTTAATTAATAAGTAAAAAGTGATTTTTATTAAATACAGATAGTAGGTTTGAAAAGATTCCAAATAGGAGCAAAGAGAACAAAGCAAATTACCAAGTAAAATAATATAAAATCTAAGTCTAATACGGTAATACAACTGAATACAGATAAAAAACTCACCTTCAGAGATGGTCCATACGTTTCTTTCACAGACTTGACGCCTTTCTAGTCTCGGCACAATACTTACCGCCTGGTCCAGGCCTTGTTCCAGCTCAGGTTGTAGCTAGGGGTTGCCTCATGATGGCTGTTCCGTTTGTTCTGTTCCACCCGTTGATATATCTTTTGCATAAGGCGCGAAACCTTTGTCCCTCTCTGGATTCCCAGCCCTCTCTCTCAATGGAAAGATGGATTCCAGTTCAGGTGATAGGATCACATTTCACTGTTAGACTTCATTTCTCATTTGCCAGCACACATTTCTACAGGGAGACTTACAAGTAAAACACACCCAGCTGCAGAAAATTGTCCTGCTTCATGGGAGCCATCCAGATTCCAAACCACCATTAATGGCTCAAATTTTGCATAAGTACAATAGTCCCTCAGAGTTATATTTCATATTTCTAGATACAGAGACAAGAATGTTACATTTATACAAATAGGATGAGCACACTCAGTAGATTATAAACTTTGTAATGCTACTTTACAAGAGAACTTTTCCATGACTCATATTCCAGTTACATTATGTTTAAACTCATCAGCATATTTCCTAAAGTCATATAGAGTACAATGTCACAAGCGGTAAGGATCGGGAGGGACAGCTGTGCTCGGGATGTGTGTGGACTGTGGTAGGAAGCGGGAGGGAGCGCCACAGTTGGGGGGGATTGACTAGGGCAGGACACTGGATGTACAGCTGTTCTCCCAAGGTCGGGATATGTGTGACTGGGGCAGGACGCAGGAGGTACCCGTCGTTCTCCCAGGCTCGGTATATGTGTGTGTGACTGGGGCAGGTCGCTGGAGGTACAGCTGTTCGCCCAAGGTCGGGATATATCTGATTGGGGCAGGACGCTGGAGGTACAGCTGTTCTCCCAGGATTAGATTGTGTGTGACTGGGGCAGGATGTGGGAGGGAGACCCATTCTCCAGGAGGGGGGAACAAAGGAAGCTGGTAAGGTGGTCTCGGAAGTGACCTGGCCACATGCCTTGCTCTGCAAACGTTTTGCACTTCAGGCTCCCTCCTCCGAGTGCAGCCCACCGTTACCTCTCTCTGACTGAGCTGGGCAGTTCCTGAGTGCTGCTCCAGCAGCAGCTGCTTTTCCTGCCCGATTGTGGCGGGTTACTCGGTACTACTGATCGGACTCTGCAGGTCCGGTTTACAAGCGGAGCTCTGGCAGCCCTACGCCAGCAGCAGTGCAGACCTGAGTCCGAGAAAGGGGCTGGGGTGCCAAGAGAAGACCACAGGCCATATCTCCACACGTTGCGGTTCACTGCCCAGAGCAGGTAGAAGGGTCAAGTCTCCTCACAGCAATCCCGACTGACTCACTCAGGGCCCTGCTCCCCAAGGGCTCTTATGATCCCCGAGCCGGGGGCCCCTTGCCAGGCAGCACACTGAGGAGACCGCAGCGCTGCAGCCACCCGCCCCGTGGCACCAGCTAGCAGCGCAGCTGCAGCCCACTGCCCGGCTCCGCTCTCCCACCTCTGACATAGTCCCCCAAATTTTCCTTCTAGCCCACCTCAGCCCCACCACCGGGCTAGTGACAGACGTCTCACGGAATGTTCCTTTAACTGTCCTTAGGATTAGCTGCTGCTTGTTACGTAGAGATCGGGTGTGAGTAAAATTACCAAATGAGAAATTCATTCCTCAACAGTGCCAGTGACTAATTACTTATGGAGTCTTCGTGTAAAAGCCATGAGAAAGCTCACCTAGTGGTTTGGTAGCGATCGCTTTCTGAAAATTACCAAACTGAGAAACGCGACAATGAGTGCTGTGACCCTACTTATTGGGGACTGACTCCGTCAGCCTTCAAAATTCATTCCTGATCAAGGCTAAAGACCAATTTCTCATGGTATGATCGTCCGAAAGAAGGTCAGATTCCCTCGTGGCGACTCTCGGCAGGAAATAAGCCCAAGGACGAATTTTGAAATCGTCTTCAGTGGCGCCATGATTTCACACAGAGGGAGGGTTTGGCGCTCAATATCCCTTAGCCTCAGCAGTGTCCTTCCATCACGCTATCTGTATTACGGAACATTTAGCCTTGGCATGAAAACAAGACAAGCTGCTCAAACACATGTAATGCCATGATAAGGAAAGGGCCAGGAAACGTACAGGAATGTTTTTTAAGGGACTGTCCGACAAAAACAAAAAATTACTTTTCAGAAGGTTAACGCTCTTTCAGAGAAAAAGATCTTTCATTTTTCGTCTTTTTCACAAACAAATCTCTTAGACCTCAATAGGACTGCATCCAAATGGTTATTAAGGGAACATTCCTAGAGAAGGTGATCCTAGCACAGCTTACTAGTGAATTTCTCTTCTGAGCTCATGCACAGACCTCTTCCAAATCATTAGCAGTGCGTCCTCGTGGCTTTTGAATCGTGATTCCTTGAGACATTTGTGCCATCCTCATATGAGGAACAAAATTCTCTTTTTCGTCTTTCTCACTAACAGATCACTGCGAAACGTAGAGAACTAAAACCTAACGGCTTTTAGATTAAGGTTCCTTGAGACATTTAGCACTAGCAGAACTCACGAAAGAATTGCCTTTTTTTTCGCTTTGTCATGAACAGAACACTTCCTAATCAGGAGCAGTGCTTTCTAGTGGCTTTTCAAGCATGTCCTTGAGTAATTTGTCAGTAGCACAGCTCAGTGCATCCTACTGCTTTTAAAAGGCAGCTACCTAGAAATGATTATAATGATTTTCTCTTTTGAACAGTTCTCTTCCAAACTATTAGCTATGCAGCCTAAGGGCTTTTAAAGCATGATTGCTTGAGCAATTTATCCCTAGCACAGATCAGAACTAATGAACTACTCTTTTGTCTTTCTCACCATCCCGTCTCTTAGTAAACACTAGCAGTGCATCTTACAGATATCTAGACGAGAGTTCCTTGAGAAATTTGTCAGTAGCAAAAATCAGGAATAACTTTCTCATTGGTCCTATTTCCCTCGAACCGGTCTCTTTCTCTGTGCACCCTCACAGCTTTTGAAGGCATAAACTTCCGTGAGACGTTTGTCCCTCCCTCAGATCAGGAAGAAAAGCTGCGTTTTCGTCTGTGTCACGAACAGATCGCTTCCAAACTTGGAGCAGTTAATCGTAATTGCTTTTAGAGGATGTTGATTTATCACTAGCAGAGCTCACGAATGAATCGCTCGTTTGTCCGCTTTGGCATGAATAGATAAGTTCCAAACCATTAGAACTTCAGCCTAATGGCTTCTGAAGCATTGAAATTTAGCCCTAGGACAGATCAGGAACAAAAATTCTCTTTTTTGTCTTACTAACGAACCCATCGCTTACAAATCATTAACAGTGCAGCCAAATGGTGTTTGCGGCATAATTCCTTGATAAATTTGTCACTAGCATAGCTCAGGAATAGATGGCTCATTTATTACATCTGTCTCGCAAACAAATCTCTACAAACCATTAGCCGTGCAGCCGATTGGGTTTTCAAAGGAAGATTTTCCCCAGAGACGTTTTTCCCTAGCACAGCTCATTCTTGAATTGCTCATTTTTTTTCATGAACAGATCTCTTCCAAATCAGGAGCAGTGCCTACTAGTGTCTTTTCCTTGATTAGTTTAGGATTTTCACAGCGCAGGAATGTATTGCTCATTTTTTTTCTTTCTCAAAAACAGATCGCTCCAAAGCCATTAGCAGTGCAGCCCTACGATCGTTAAAAGGAAGATTCCTAGAGAAGTGTATCTCTAGCACAGCTCACCGATGAATTTCTCTTTTGAGCTCATGGACAGTTCTCTTCCAAACCATCAGCTATGCATCCTAAAATGGCTTAGGCAACATGATCCCATGAGCAATTTAGTCCTAGCACAGATGAGGCATAAAATACTCTTTTTCGTCTCTCTCACGAAACAATGTCCTCCAAACTTGGAGAAGTAACTCTTCATGGTTTTCATTAAGGATGACAACATCATGATGTTTCCTTGAGACATTAGTCGCTATTAGAGCCAACGAATGAATTGCTAATTTTTTTCGTTTTGTCATGAACAGATCACTTCCAAATCAGGAGCAGTGCTTACAAGTGGCTTTTCAAGCATGAGTCGTTAAGGAATTTGTCAGTAGGCACAGCTCAGGAATGAATTTCTCATTTTTCATCTTTCTCACAAACAGATCTCTCCAAAGCCATTAGGAGTGCATCCCTAATATAGTTAAAAGGCAGATTCCTAGAGAAGTGTATCTCTAGCACAGCTCACCGATCAAGTTCTCTTTTGAGCTCATGAACAGATCTCGTCCAAACCATTAGCTTTGGAGCTACTGGCTTTTAAAGCATAGGTCCCTGAGAAATTTATCCCTAGCATAGATCAGAAATAATGCAATACGCCTTTGTCTTTCTCACCAACCCTCTCTTCGTAAACACTAGCAGTGCATCTTCTAGGTTTTTAGACGACGGTCCCTTGAGAAATTTTTGTATAGCACAGCTCAAGAATCAATGTCTCATTTTCCCTCTTTCTCTTGAACCGATCTCTTCTAAACCATTATCCGTGCATACTCGTGCACATACTTGTAGAATGAGTCTATGAGAAATTTGTCGCAAGCACAGCTCAGGAACAAAATTCTTTTTCTTCATTCTCACGAACCGATCTCCTCCAAAGCAAGAGAACTACATCGTAATGGCTTTTAAATGATGTTTTATTGAGTCATTTATTACCAACAGTGCTCACGAACGAATGTCTCCTGGTGACTGGGTACAGAGTGGTTCCCCAAAAGGGCAAGATAAGCCAGAAAATTTAGAGATAAGAAATAAGCAAAGGGCGAATTTTGACATCGACGTCACTGGAGCCATGCTTTCACACAGAGGGGTTAGTTTTCATCATCCTTTTAGCCTCATCGGTGTCCTTAGGTCTCTCTAGCTGGATTATGGAACGTTTAGACTAGATAGTGAAAGCATGAAACAAGACAAGATGGATTATTTTAAAAAGTAGGATAACTTCCTAGAAAAGCAGAAAATTACTTTTCAAAAGGATAATGCTGTTTCAGAAAAAAAAGCGCTTAAAGTTTGCTGTTTGCCGTGTTTTTGGAACCGTGTCTGTTCCAGGCTATTTGCGTGACAAAGTGAGTGAAGTCATAGATTTCATTGCAGCCTGTTCCAGGGGTTCCGCGAAGTAGGCTTGGCATTAGACTCACCATGTCCTGGCAAGCTTCCTTCGAAAGCAGTCAGGGTTCTCCCCTCCCAGTTTGCTAGTCATCAGGTCATGAAACCTGGTAAAAATGACCATTCAATTCCTGTATAATGCTAGTGATTAACGTCTCATGGAATCATCCTCTACAAGCGTTTCAGTTTCCCTCCTGGTAGTTGTGTAGAACTCGGTTCGTGAAAAATACTCAAAATAAGCAGTGACCAAAATTTTTTATGGCATGGTCCTTCGAAGCCATTAGTAGTCTCCCCTGCTTCTTTGGTAAAGAATGGCTCATGAAAAAAACTAAAACTATGAACGTCATTCCTGACCAGTGCTAGTGACGAACTTCTTACAGAATGTTACTCTAGAAGTCTTTAGGATAAACTGCTGCTGGTTTGGTAGAGCTTTGGTCTGAAAATGAGAAATTCATTCCTCATCAGTGCTAGTGACAAGTTACTCCTGGAGTCTTCCTGTAAAAGCCATGAGCAATCTCTCCTGGTGGTTTGGTAGCGATCGCTTTGTGAAAATTACCAAACTGCGAGAAGAGAGAACGAATTTTGGGACAGACGAGTGGGTGAATACTCATTCCGTCAGAATTCGAAATTCATTCCTGATCAGGGCTAGAGACAACTTTCTCATGGAATGCTTCTGCGAAAGTATTCAGTTTGCCTCCTGTTGACTTGGTAGGGAGCGTTTCCACAAAAGAGAGAAGCCATAAAATGTTGGGGGTAGGAAATAAGAAAAAGGACGGTTTTTGCCATCGACTTCACTGGAGCCATGATTTCACACAGAAGGGTTGGTTTTCATCATGCCTTTAGCCTCATTGTGTACTTAGGTCCCTCTATCTGTATTATGGAACGTTTAGACTAGGTAATGAAATGATTTAACCTCACACCTTGTTGTCAAAGTGTCTGAAATGGACTATCTTGAGTAGCGCTTCAAACATTTTCCCCAGCCTACTAAGAAGCCCTCGTATTAATTAATTAGCCTCTTAGAGTGGACAGGAAAAACCCCAGCTTTTCATGCTCTCCGTATAGGTTCTAGTCTATTCATCCGATGAATTGGGTAGCTCACGGAAGCTTATGCTCAAATACATTTTTTTCGACACTGAGGTGCCACAAGTACTCCTGTTCTTTTTAATAAAAAATTCACTAGCTTCACTAGATGGCGATGCTGCACCACTGACCACCATGTTCAATGAATGAGAACTGCACGGGACAAAAAAAAGCTGGAGGGTTTAACTCTCAGATCCGTGTCTACGCTCCTCTGTTCTTGCCTCTCATGTTGGCACCAGTATCGTAGTCCTGACCTCTCATGTCAACTAGCAGAATTCCCGTATCTTCCAGCTTATTAAGAAGCATATTTGTCATACTATGTATCATAGTATCATCAATGTCAATAAAGTCTAGAAAATGCTCTCTGACACACAGTTGCAGGGACTTTTTTCAGTAGCTTCGTTACCACACGCACCATTAAAGCTGTTTGTTCGGTATGGCTCATGTTAGGTGTACAGTCCAGTATAATAGCTCGCTGACTTCAGACGTCAGATCTCCCATAATCACCCCATGTGGCGCCACCTGCTGGTTTCTTCCGGGAATTAGCTCTCCAGCCTCCAGAGCACCCCCTGCAGGCCGATGTCCCACTACCACTTGGTCCCCTCCCCATGTCCCTCCCAGGACCCGGTGCCCCTTTATCTGGGGCACTCCCCAACCCCCAGTACCTATTCGCCTTATGCTTAAAAGGTGGGGACATCAAACAATGTATCATGAAGCACCAGTCATGGGAGAGAAACAGGTTAAAAATCCACATAGTTTTTCCCACTAGACAGTCATCCAAAAAGAAAAAGGCCTTCAGCCAATTATTTCCTTGTACCCCTTACAGAGGTGAAATGCAGTCCTGTGAATAGAGCCAGGGCAAGGTCTGCGCTAAACTCTGTCACGGAGGGTCAGGGAGTCAGAGCCCTGCACCCTTTTTCCTGGGATTCACTGTGACTTTCAGCCAGCCAGTAAAATGGAAGGTTTATTGGACAATAGGCACACAGTCTACAGCATAGCTTGTAGGCACAACCAGGAACCCTCAATCAAGTCTTTCTGATGGGGGGGGGGGTTCAGGGATCTTAGAGCACCACCCAGCCAAAAACTGAAACTAAAAATCCCTCCAGGAGCTTTCTACCCCCTCCCCTCGCTCCTCCACTCGTTTGTTCGGTCTCCCAGGCAGAAGGTGTGATTTCCCCCCCCCCCCCGCTAAGGTTACAGCTCAGATAGCTTCCTTCTCATCCCCAATGTAACTCCCCGCCAACATTCCCAGGTCAAATCCGCCCCGCTCCCTGCTCCGTCACAGCAGCACAGCGGGTTTATGCGGCACTTCACTGCACAGGTGCTGTGAGACTTCAGTGGCATAGTTTTCATCGTGTATTGGAACAGCCAGCTGGACTCCTGTAAGATACAGAGCAGAGAGAGGTTTGGGCCACAACGTTCACCTCAGCGGCTCAGTTTCTGCAGACTTTTGATATGTTCCCATCTGAGGATGATGGTTTTGGCCAGCCCCAGTTCAGAGCTTTCAGTCCCTTCAACCAGTGAGTCTCTGGCACAGTTGAGCTAATGTAGTTGAACTTTTCAGGCCTTTCCCTCATCTCCGACCCCCCCTCACACCTCACATTGCACTCTAATAGCCCTGGCCCTTCTCTTGATCCCTGCCAAGCTCAAATACAGAATGAGTGAAGTCTAGGAAGCGCTGCACTTCTTGAGGACTTCAAACTTTGTCCCATTTATGAATGGCTTCCACCTTATTTGGCTCAATCGTAGCAGCCTCTGGGGAGAGGCTGTACCCCAAAAACTCAATGAGGATGACTTATTGGATCCCTAGACACTCCCTCATCGTGGGACTCCCTTCCTAGGAATAAAAGAAGGACAGCAGAATGACAAAGATGTCTCTGACCCTGGGGTCCAAGTCAAGGGGAGATCCCCTCACCCTCCCTGTTCAGTTCACACTCACAGACGCCCCTAGCCGGAGGGGAGACTAAAAGGCAGAAAGCAAAGGTGCCCCTGGAGGAAAGGCTCTAGGCTGGGATCCAGTCCATTTCCCAGATCTACACCCAGGATTGTGTCACCAGTGCCACAGCCCTTCCTCTGCGTCCCAGTTCCCACCTGCCAGAAGGGGAGGATTCTTCCCTGCCCCAGGGTGTTAGGGAGGAGTTTCATTCCTGGCTGGGAAGCGTTCAGATACCAGGTCAATGGGTTGGGCCCCAGGTGGGGGGATGGTCAGACATTCACTGCGTCAGGGGTGACACGGGCCATGGGATGGTCTGAGCAGTGACGACAGGGGAGGGGGCGCCATGTCAGGCCACCCCTCCCAGACTGCAATGGCTATTGAGCGTAACCCCTGGTTCTGCGGACGATCTCATTTCTGGGCCAGCCCCTTGGCCCTGACAGCCTGATTGTCCAAACCTGGCCTCTGGGCATGGGGGCAGGGGCAGTATCTGGCCTGGCCCCAGCTCCAGAGGTTGGGGTAGGGCATGGTGTTGAGAGAGTGAGGTGCTCGGCCTTGGTTTCGCTCAGTGCTGTGGTCTCTATGTCCGCTCTCCCCCGCCCTCCCCGCCGCAGGCACAGCGAGACGGAGCAGTACCTGTGGCAGAGTGTGGGAGCTTGTGGTCATGTGAATGGGGGCCCTTCAAGGCTGTCCCACGGAGCAGAGCCCCTACAGTGCTTCGGGCACCTGGCACAAGACCTTCGCTGTAAGACACCCACGAGAACAAAGGGTATTAACGGCACCGGGAGCCAGCAAAATTTCCACCCAACCCCACCCCATCTCTGAGGGATGGATTCCCCCATCCAACCCGCCCCCCCGAGATGAAATCTTGTCTCCTCTCCACCTTTCCCCAAGGGATCCTCCTGTCCTTCACATGAGGCCATGGACAGTAGCTCTGGTGAATGGAGCATTTAAGCAGCCTCTGCTGACTGACTCCTCCAGTTCTCCCAGAGCTGGGATAACATGACACCAGAGCACTAGGAACCGGCCTGAGGCCCGGAGGGGTAGGGAAGGCTCACAGAGCTGGCATGGGGAGTTGGCAGCCCCTAGCATGAGCAATGGCAGCATGTCGTGTTGATGTGATGCCTGTTAGGAACTAGCCTTTCTGGAGAGCTGGGTCTGCGCTGTTTTGAGCTGCTCAGGGAACAAGCTGGCACCTACCAATGGCACCTGCCTGGCTTCATCCTCCCCTTGCTCCCTGGTCAGCACATGGGGATGAGATGAGAGTGGTTTCCAATGGCCTGGAGGTGAAAGGCCCTGCGGGGGGGTGGGGTGTCCCTCACCTGTTGATCCCCCTTTGGTTACCTCATCCCCTATCAGCTGACTGGCCTTCCCCCGGATGGAATATGTGAGCACCAGCCCAGCCTGGCTGACCTGGAGCTGGGGGTCATGTATGGCCATAGCGCCACTTGGAGGAAAGTTCTTCTTTGGTCTTCCGAAGACCTAAAACCTACAGCACCAGAGCCCTTGCAATTGTCCAGAACCAGGCTTCAAATCCCTCTAGTGGCTCACAAGGTGGATGAGAGTCCTGGGGCAGCCAACCTTTGGGGGTCCCATGGACCAAGGAGCCCCCTTCAGTAAGAGGTTGCAGGCATTGAGGCCTCGAATAGCTCTTTCTGGAGCAGGATTCACCGCAGCTGTCACGAGATGCTGGAAAAGTGTCTGCGCACTCTGGAACCCAGACAACAAAGGACACGCTACAGCTCCCAGCAGCACTATCTCCTGCAGCTCACCCACTAGAGATTAGGGGTCTTTTAGATCTGGCTCATTACCACGCCTCACCTCACTGACATTCCCATGAGCCTCACACACTCTGCTGGAAACAAGTAGCAGGCTCTTGCCCTGTATCCATGACACGCTCACTGCAGGGGGAGACACCTGAGCACCGGTGGAGACTCCTTACCTCCCCCCATCCTGGCCATGTTCCTATAGCCCAGGCTCTCGGTGTCCTGGAGCCCATCCCGACACCACAGCTCTCTTGCCTCTCTGATGTTCAGCCCTGGGGGAGAAGGACACACCCATTTGGGCCATTTGGCATTCCGATTTCAGTTGCTGTTTCCTTCTGTTCCCATTGCTGGGTACACACTGGCCGGGGTCCTCGTGGCATCCATGGACCAATGGACTCACAGGGTCCTCACCAGGTAGTTTAATACCAGAAGGGGGATTTGTTTCAGTCATCGCAGTAATCATGGGACCCTTATGGCCATTGTGCTCTGGGACTGGGTGCCTGTTAATGGTGGCGTCTAATACCGAGAAACCCCCCCCCACTGAAGTCAGGCCCTACTGGTGACATCCTACAAGCTTTGTGTCCTTTCCCTTCAGCGCCTGCCCTCATGATGGGCTCTGTCCCGCCACATGCCTCAATAACTCCGTCCCTGTCCCCTCACTAGCTAGCTGCCCTGTCAGAGGGCTGATTTCCCTGGATTGGGGACAGAGCTGGGCTCTGAGATAAAGCAGCCAATTTCCCTGGCACTTTCACATTCACCTCCCTAATTCAGAGAGAGGGGAAGAGAAAGAGTCACCATCTAAGGTGGGGTGGGTCTCAGAGGAGGGGGCTTCTTTCTGTAGGGTCCCATTGCCCAGCTGAGGGAGTCTCAAAGTAGGGGCCTTGTTTCTATTGGGGTTCCTCTGCCCCGCTACAGTGGGTCTAAATAGAGAGGCCTTAGTTCTATAGGCGTCCCAATGGCCAGCAGGAGCTAGTCTCCGAGAGGCTCGTTTCCATGGGGTCCCATTGCCCGGCTGGGTTTCTTACCCCTCTTCTGCAGGAAGAGCCTGTGCAGCCCATAGATCTCGCCCCTGGCTTGCCGGCTGATGTTATTGGCTGGGTGAGATACATAGAGACCCAGCTGCAGCACAAAGTCGCCTGCCTTGGGGAAGTCGGAGGAGCACTGGTGGCAGGAAGAGGAGAGGGGAATCCATCAACATTCTCCCTTCAGCTCTCCAGCTCCACTGGGCCAGAGCTCTGCTCCCAGCCCTCTGTAGGAGGCGCTGGGGCAGAGGAGCGAGACCCGTCTTTCTCTGCCCCTAAGGGAGCTTGGAGCAAAGGGACCAGGACAAGGGCCCTCGCTGAGCACTCGCTGCCTCGTTGCTCCAGAATAACAAGGGCCCCCAGGTCAGGCACAAATCTGCCAGCCACTGGCCTATGGAATGCAGTCCCTTACGGACCCGGGGGGACCAATTAGCCAAGGGATGAGGAACTTGACTCAAGCTCTGACTCTGCAGGATGCTGGGGTCAAAGGTCACTTATGTCAAATCCAGGCAGGGAGGTGGCGAATTTGAGCAGGGCAGCACTGCTCTGTATGGCCCTGGGTCTTCTTGGAGAGGACCCAGAAATGGATGTGCTGCGGGAAAAGGAGGCAGGGGAGGGTCAGCGGGCAGGCGTACGTGCTCCGCAAACGAGCCTCTTCCCCTCTCCATGGAGCTGAGACTTTGTGCTCAGGGTGGAAGAATAGCTGATTGGAAAAGGGGGCTCTGAAACCCCTGATCCATGCAGAGCATGCCAGGCTCAAGTCACACACCCAAGAAACCTCCCCCCCAGACCCCAGCTGCAAAGCACTTGGTAGCATGGATGGAACAGCCGTGAGGACAATCCCTCCAGGAACCCCAGTGTCCCTAGGACAGAAGAGCTGATTCCCTGAGGCTCCTCCTGTATCTCAGGGTCTCCCTAGAAAGGAGCCAATGACTTTTCTCAGAGGCCCATATTGTGCATCTCACAGGGGTTTCAGTCTCTCAGTACCCAGCCAGGCCTGGTTTTCACAGTTAGTGCTTAATGCAACCTTGCAGAGCTCTGGCTGACAGTCCCAGCTCCATCCCCCTGCACTGACAGCTCCGGGAAAGTGTGGCCGGCTGGGTCCAAGCTGGGCGGCAGGGATAGCTCAGTGGTTTGAGCATTGGCCTGCTAAACCCAGGATTGGGAGCTCAATCCTAGAGGGGGCCACTTAGCAAGTGTTCATGGCCGGATGCCTGCTGCCCTCTTCAATCCTTGCTCTTAGCAGTTCTCTGTGCAAGGCCTGGTACCCAGCAGACTATGGAACAGCCAAACTAATGAGTGGGAGGAAGGATCCCTGGGAGAGTCCGGATAGCAGATCAGAGAATGAAGAGAGGAGAAAAGTCTGGGATCAGCCACAGAGGGGTAACACCAGGGCCGGCACCAGCCAAGCAAGCTCGTGCTTGGGGCAGCAGATTGCAAGGGGCAGCATTAGCTGCTTCGGACGCCCCCGCAGGTTTTTACTTTTTTCTTTTTGGTTCGCTGGTTTGTTCGTTCCCCCCCACACACACACTTCGCTGCTCTGGCCGGCCCGCAGGTTTGAACATTGTGGCGGGGGTCGAGGGGTGGGGCGTGAGGGACGGGTTTCAGTGCGATGGCAGCACACGGTGCGGTTGTGCGGGATGGGTTTCAGCTCTGTGGTGGATGTGGGGGGACTGTGGGGGTGGATTTGAGTGCTAAGGCAGGGCACAGGGGGGCTGTGGTGGGGCTGTGGGGGATGGGTTTGAGCTCTGTGGCATGTAACAAGAGGTCTGTGGGGGATTGGTTTGATCGCTGTGGCAGGGAATGGGGGTCTGTGGGGGATGGGTTTGAGTGCTGTGTGAGGGAACGAGGCGGCTGTGATGGGGTTGTGCGGGATGGGTTTCAGCTCTGTGGTGGATGTGGGGGGACTGTGGGGGTGGATTTGAGTGCTAAGGCAGGGCACAGGGGGGCTGTGGTGGGGCTGTGGGGGATGGGTTTGAGCTCTGTGGCATGTAACAAGAGGTCTGTGGGGGATTGGTTTGATCGCTGTGGCAGGGAATGGGGGTCTGTGGGGGATGGGTTTGAGTGCTGTGTGAGGGAACGAGGCGGCTGTGATGGGGTTGTGGGGGATGGGTTTCAGGGCTGTTCCAGGGAATGGGGGGATGGGGTGGGGATCTGGCGGATGGGTTTGAGCACTGTGGCCGGGAATGGGAGGTTGTGGGGGATGGGTTTGAGGGCTGTGGCCAGGAATGAGAGGTTGTGGGGGATGGGTTTGAGGGCTGTGAGTGGGAATGGGGGGCTGCGGGTGATGGGTTTGAGGGCTGTGGCAGGTAATAGGAGGTTGTGGGGGATGGGTTTGAGTGCTGTGGCTGGGAATGGGGGGCTGTGGGGGATGGGTTTGAGGACTGTGGCCAGGAATGAGAGGTTGTGGGCGATGGGTTTGAGTGCTGTGACTGGGAATGGGGGGCTGTGGGCGATGGGTTTGAGGGGTGTGGCAGGTAATAGGAGGTTGTGGGGGATGGGTTTGAGTGCTGTGGCAGGGAATGGGGAGCTGTGGGGGATGGGTTTGAGCGCTGTGGTAGGGAATGGCAGGTTGTGGGGGATGGGTTTGAGCGTTGTGGCGTGGAAGAATGGGATGTTATGGAGTATGGGTTTGAGCTCTGTGGCAGGGAATGAGGGGTCTGTGTGGGATGGGTTTGAGCGCTGTGACGGAACGGGGGTCTGTGGGAGATGGGTTTTAGCGCTGTGGTAGGGAATGGGGGTCTGTGGGGGATGGGTTTCAGCGCTGTGTGAGGGAACAGGCGGCAGTGATGGGGCTGTGGGTTTGGCTTTGATCACTATGGCAGGGAGCAAGAGAGCTGTGATGGGGCTTTGCGGGATGGGTTTGAGCGCTGTGGCAGGGCAAGGGGGGCTGGGGTGGGGCTAAGGGAGATGGGTTTGAGCGCTGTGGCAGGGCTGGAGGGTCTGTGGGGGATGGGTTTGAGGGCTGTGGCTGGGAATGCGATGCTGTGGGGGATAGGTTTGAGGGCTGTGTGAGGTAATGGGAGGTTGTGGGGGATGGGTTTGATAGCTGTGGCAGGGAACAAGGTCACTGTGATGGGGCTGTGGGGCATGGGTTTCAGGGCTGTGGCTGGGACTGGGGGGCTGTGGGGGATGGTTTTCAGGGCTGTGTGAGGAAATGGGAGGTTGTGAGGGATGGGTTTGAGCGCTGTGGGAGGGAATTGGGCGCTGGGGTGGGGCTCCGGGGGATGGGTTTGAGGGCTGTTGCAGGGAATGGAGGAGCTTGGGGGATGGGTTTGAACACTGTGGCATGGAATGGGGGGCTGTGATTAGGCTGTGGGGGATGGGTTTGATCGCTGTGGCAGCGAACGAGGTCGCTGTCACGGGGCTGTGGGGGATGGGTTTCAGCGCTATGGCAGGGAATGAGAGGTTGTGGGGAATGGGTTTGAGGGCTCTGGCCGGGAATGAGAGATTGTTGAGGATGTGTTTCACGGCTGTGGCTGGGAATGGGGGCTGTGGGGGATGGGTTTGAGGGCTGTGTGAGGTAATGGGAGGTTGTGAGGGATGGGTTTGAGTGCTGTGAGAGAGAATGGGGGGATGTGATGTTGCTGTGGGGAATGGGTTTGAGGGCTGTGGTAGGGAATGGATGGTCTGTGGGGGATGTGTTTCAGGGCTGTGCCAGGGAATGGAGGAGCTCTGGGGGATGGGTTTGAGCACTCTGGCAGGGAATGGGTGGGAGTGATGGGGCTGTGGGGGATGGGTTTGATCACTGTGGGAGAGAAGAAGGTTGCTGTGATGGAGCAGTGGGGGATGGGTTTGAGCTCTGTGGTAGGGAACGAGGTCGCTGTGATGGGGCTGTGGGAGATGGGTTTGAGCGCTGTGGCAGGGAACGAGGTCGCTGTGATCGGGTTGTGGGGGATGGGTTTGAGTGCTGTGGCTTGGAATGGGGGTCTGTGGGGGATGGGTTTGAGAGCTGTGTGAGGTAATGGGAGGTTGTGAGGGATGGGTTTGAGCGCTGTGGGAGGGAATGGGGGGCTGTGATTTGGCTCTGGGGGATGGGTTTGAGGGCTGTGGCAGGGAATGGAGGATCTGTGGGGGATGGGTTTGAGCACTATGGCAGGGAATGGAGGGCTGTGATGGGGCTGTGGGGGATGGGTTTGAGCGCTGTGGGAGGGAATGGGGGGCTGTGGGGGATGCCTTTTAGCACTGCAGCAGTGAAGGGGGGCTGTGATGGTGCTGGGGGAATGGGTTTGAGGGCTGTGGCAGGGAATGGAGGAGCTTGGGGGATGGGTTTCAACACTGTGGGAGGGAATGGGGGACTGTGATGAGGCTGTGGGGGATGGGTTTGAACACTGTGGCAGGGAACGATGTTGGTGTGATGGGAGTGTGGGGGATGGGTTTGAACACTGTGGCAGGGAACGAGGTCGCTATGATGGAGCTGTAGGGGATGGGTTTGAGCACTGTGGCAGGGAAGGATGTCGCTGTGATGGGGCTGTGGGGGAATGGTATGAGCGTGTGGCAGGGTATGGGGGCTGTGGGGGATGGGTTTGAGGGCTGTGGCAGGGAATGGGAAGTTGTGAGGGATGAGTTTCAGCAATGTGGCAGGGAATGGATGCTGTGGGGGATGTGTTTGAGGGCTGTGTGATGTAATGGGAGGTTGTGAGGGATGGGTTTGAGCGCTGTGGGAGGGAATGGGGTCTGTGATGGGGCTGTGGGGGATGGGTTTAAGTGCTGTGGCAGGGAACGAGGTCGCAGTGATGGCGCTGTGGGGGATGGGTTTGAGCACTGTGCCAGGGAACGAGTTCGCTGTGATGGGGCTGTGGGGGATGGGTTTGAGCGCTATGGCAGGGAATGGGACGTTGTGGGGAATGATTTTGAGGGCTCTGGCCAGGAATGAGAGCTTGTGGGGGATGGGTTTGAGCACTGTGGCAGGGAATGGGGGGCAGTGATGGGGCTGTGGGTTATGGGTTTGATCGCTGTGGCAGGGAACAAGGTCGTTGTGATGGGGCTGTGGGGGATGGGTTTGAGCGCTGTGGCAAGGCACGGGGGGCCGGGGTGGGACTAAGGGGGATGGATTTGAGTGCTCTGGCAGGGAATGGAGGGTCTGTGGGGGATGGGTTTGAGCGCTGTGGCAGGGAATGGGGTTCTGTGGGGGATGGGTTTGAGTGCTGTGTGAGGGATCGAGGCGGCTGTGATGGGGGTCTGAGGGATGGGTTTCAGGGCTGTTCCAGGGAATGGGGGCTGGGGTGGGGGTGTGGGAGATGGGTTTGAGGGCTGTGGCAGGAATGGGAGGTTGTGGGGGATGGGATTGAGCGCTGTGGCCGGGAATGGGGGGCTGTGATGGGGCTGTGTGGGGGATGGGTTTGAGGGCTGTGGCAGGGAATGGAGGAGCTTGGGGGATGGGTTTGAACACTGTGGGAGGGAATGGTGGGCTGTCATGAGGCTGTGGGGGATGGGTTTGAACACTGTGGCAGGGAACGATGTTGCTGTCATGGGAGTGTGGGGGAGGGGTTTGAGCGGTGTGGCAGGGAATGGGGGCTGTGGGGGATGGGTTTGAGTGCTGTGGCAGGGAATGGGAGGTTGTGAGGGATGGGTTTCAGCAATGTGGAAGGAATGGGGGCTGTGGGGGATGGGTTTGGGGGCTGTGGTAGGTAATGGGGGCTGTGTAGGATGGGTTACCTCACACAGCCCTGAAACCATGCCCCACAGCCCCATCACAGCGACCTTGTTCCCTCCCACAGCGCTCAAACCCATCCTCTACAGACCCCCATTCCCTGTCACAGCGCTCAAACCCATCCACCACAACATCCCATTCCCTGCCACAGCCCTCAAACCCATCCCCCACAGCCCCAGCCTCCCATTCCCTGGAACAGCCCTGAAACCTATCCCTCACACCCCCATTACAGCCGCCTCCTTCCCTCACACAGCACTCAAACCCATCCCCCACAGATCCCCAATCCCTGCCACAGCCCTCAAACCCATCCCCCAGAGCCACATCACAGCCCCCCATTCCCTCCCACAGCGCTCAAACCCATCTCTCACAACCTCCCATTACCTCACACAGCCCGCAAACCCATCCCTCACAGACCCCCATTCCAAGCTACAGCACTCAAACCCATCCCACACAGGCCCATCACAGCGACCTCGTTCCCTGCCACAGCGCTTAAACCCATGCCCCACAGCCCCATCACAGCCCCCCATTCCCTGCGAGAGTGCTCAAACCCATCCCCCAGAGATCCTCCATTCCCTCCCACAGTGCTCAAACCCATCCCTCACAACCTCGCATTTCCTCACACAGCCCTGAAAACCATCCCCCATGTTGTGTATTTGGTTGTCATGGGTTTTGTTACTATGGCAACTGAGTTAGACTATTAAGGGATAGCTCTCTGTGAGCTCTCTGTGTCTGTAAATAAAATGGAGGTTTTGGTTAGCTGTCTGCTTTCTGGCCTCAAGTGATTGCTTCCTACACCGGCTGCGTCTAGGACATAACACCCCACAGCCCCCCATTCCCTGCCACAGCCCTGAAACGCAAGCCCCACAGCCCCATCACAGCGACCTTGTTCCCTGCCACAGCGATCAAACCCATCCCCCACAACCTCCCATTACCTCACACAGCCCTCAAACCCATCCCCCACAGCCCCACATTCCCAGCCACAGCCCTGAACCCCCCCCCACAGACCCTCCATCCCCTGCCACAGCTCTCAAACCCATCCCCCTTAGCCGCACCCCAGCCCCCCTTGCCCTGCCACAGCGCTCAAACCCATCCTGCAAAGCCCCATCACAGAGCTCTTGCTCCCTGCCACAGCGATCAAAGCCAACCTCCAGAGCCCCATCACTGCCGGCTGTTCCCTCACACAGCGCTGAAACCCATCCCCCACAGACCCCCATTCCCTATCACAGCGCTCAAAGCCATCCCCCACACACGCCCATTCCCTACCACAGCGCTCAAACCCATCCCCCACAGCCCCACATTCCCAGCCACAGCCCTGAACCCCCCCCCCCAGACCCTCCATCCCCTGCCATAGCTCTCAAACCCATCCCCTACAGCCCCCCATTCCCTCCCACAGCGCTCAAACCCATCCCCTACAGACCCCCATTCCCTGTCACAGCGCTCAAAACCATCCCCCGGAGACCCCTCGTTCCCTGCCACAGCCCTCAAACCCATCGCCCACAGCCCCCCAATCCCTCCCACAGCAATCAAACCCATCCCCTTTGCCCCCCATTCCCAGCCAGAGCCCCACCCCATCCCCCCATTCCCTGGAACAGCCCTGAAGCCCATCCCCTACAGCCCCATCAAAGCCGCCTCGTTCCCTCATACAGCGCTCAAACCCATCCCCCACAGACACCCCATTCCCTGCCACAGCGCTAAAACCCATATCCCACAGACCCCCATTCCCTGTCACAGTGCTCAAACCCATCCCCCACAGACCCCTCGTTCCCTGCCACAGAGCTCAAACCCATCCTCCCTAACATCCCATTCTTCCACGCCACAACGCTCAAACCCATCCCCCACAACCTGCCATTCCGTACCACAGCGCTCAAACCCATCCCCCACAGCTCCCCATTCCCTGCCGCAGCACTCAAACCCATCCCCCACAACCTCCTATTACCTGCCACAGCCCTCAAACCCATCCCCACAGGCCCCCATTCCCTCCCACAGCGCTCAAACCCATCCCCCACAACCTCCTATTACCTGCCACAGCCCTCAAATCCACCCCCACATTCCCCCCACATCCACCACAGAGCTGAAACCCATCCACCACAACCGCACCGTGTGCTGCCATCGCACTCAAACCCGTTCCTCACGCCCCACCCCTCGTCCCCTGCCACAATTTTCAAACCTGCGGGCCGGCCAGAGCAGCAGGGGGTGTGAGGCATGGGTTTCAGGGTTGTTCCAGGGAATGGGGGGCTGGGGTGGGGCTGTGGGGGATGGGTTCGAGGGCTTTGGCAGGGAATGGGAGGTTGTGGGGGATGGGTTTGACCACTGTGGCAGGGAATGGGGGGGCTGTGTTCGGGCTGTGTGGGGCATGGGTTTGAGGACTGTGGCAGGGAATGGAGGAATTTGGGGAATGGGTTTGAGCACTGTGTCAGGGAATGGGGGGCTGTGATGGGGCTTTGGGGGATGGGTTTGAGCGCTATGGCAGGGAATGGGAGGTTGTGGGGAATGGGTTTCAGGGCTCTGGCCGGGAATGAGAGGTTGTGGGGGATGGGTTTGAGGGCTTTGGCTAGGAAAGGGGGGCTGTGGGGGATGGGTCTGAGGGCTGTGGCAGGTAATCTGAGTTTGTGGGGGATGGGTTTGAGCGCTGAGGTAGGGAATGGGGGGCTGTGGAGGATGGCTGTTAGCACTGTGTCAGGGAATGGGGGGCTGTGATGGGGCTGTGTGGAATGGCTTTGAGGGCTGTGGCAGGGAATGGAGGAGCTCTGGGGGATGGGTTTGAGGGCTGTGGCAGGGAATGGGGGGCAGTGATGGGGCTGTGGGGGATGGGTTTGATCGCTGTGGCAGGGAACAAGGTCGCTGTGATGGGGCTGTGGGGGATGGATTTGAGCGCTGTGGCAAGGCACGGGGGACTGTGGTGGGGCTAAGGGGGATGGATTTGAGTGCTGTGGCAGGGAATGGAGGGTCTGTGTGGGATGGGTTTGATTGGTGTGTGAGGGATCGAGGCGGCTGTGATGGGGGTCTGAGGGATGAGTTTCAGGGCTGTTCCAGGAATGGGGGCTGGGGTGGGGCTGTGGGAGATGGGTTTGAGGGCTGTGGCAGGAATGGGAGGTTGTGGGGGATGGGATTGAGCGCTGTGGCCGGGACTGGGGGGCTGTGATGGGGCTGTGTGGGGAATGGGTTTGAGGGCTGTGGCAGGGAACGATGTTGCTGTGATGGGAGTGTGGGGGATGGGTTTGAGCGGTGTGGCAGGGAATGGGGGCTGTGGGGGATGGGTTTGAGGGCTGTGGCAGGGAATGGGAGGTTGTGAGGGATGGGTTTCAGCAATGTGTCAGGAATGGGGGCTGTGGGGGATGGGTTTGGGGGCTGTGGTAGGTAATGGGGGCTGTGTAGGATGGGTTACCTCACACAGCCCTGTAACCCATGCCCCACAGCCCCATCACAGCGACCTTGTTCCCTCCCACAGCGCTCAAACCCATCCTCTACAGACCCCCATTCCCTGTCACAGCGCTCAAACCCATCCCCCACAGCCCCAGCCTCCCATTCCCTGGAACAGCCCTGAAACCCATCCCTCACACCCCCATTACAGCCCCTCCTTCCCTCACACAGCACTCAAACCCACCCCCACAGATCCCCAAGCCCTGCCACAGCGCTTAAACCCATCCCCCACAGCCCCACCCCATCCCCCCATTCCCTCCCACAGCGCTCAAACCCATCCCCCACAACCCCATCACAGCCGCCTCGTTCCCTCACACAGCACTCAAACCCATCCCCCACAGACCCCTCGTTCCCTGCCACAGAGCTCAAACCCATCCCCCACAGCCCCACCACAGCCCCCCTGTGCCCTGCCTTAGCACTCAAATCCACCCCCACATTCCCCCGACATCCACCACAGAGCTGAAACCCATCCACCACAACCGCACCGTGTGCTGCCATCGTACTCAAACCCGTTCCTCACGCCCCACCCCTCGTCCCCTGCCACAATGTTCAAACCTGCGGGCCGGCCAGAGCAGCATGGGGTGTGAGGCATGGGTTTCAGGGCTGTGGCAGGGAATGGGAGGTTGTGGGGGATGGGTTTGACCACTGTGGCAGGGAATGGGGGGGGCTGTGTTCGGGCTGTGTGGGGGATGGGTTTGAGGGCTGTGGCAGGGAATGGGGGGCTGTGATGGGGCTTTGGGGGATGGGTTTGAGCGCTATGGCAGGGAATGGGAGGTTGTGGGGAATGGATTTCAGGGCTCTGGCCGGGAATGAGAGGTTTTGGGGGATGGGTTTGAGGGCTTTGGCTAGGAAAGGGGGGCTGTGGGGGATGGGTCTGAGGGCTGTGGCAGGTAATCGGAGGTTGTGGGCGATGGGTTTGAGCGCTGAGGTAGGGAACGGGGGGCTGTGGAGGATGGCTGTTAGCACTGTGGCAGGGAATGGGGGCTGTGATGGGGCTGTGGGGAATGGCTTTGAGGGCTGTGGCAGGGAATGGAGGAGCTGTGGGGGATGGGTTTGAGGGCTGTGGCAGGGAATGGGGGGCAGTGATGGGGCTGTGGGGGATGGGTTTGATCGCTGTGGCAGGGAACAAGGTCGCTGTGATGGGGCTGTGGGGGATGGGTTTGAGCGCTGTGGCAAGGCACGGGGGGCTGTGGTGGGGCTGTAGGGGATGGATTTGAGTGCTGTGGCAGGGAATGGAGGGTCTGTGGGGGATGGGTTTGAGCGCTGTGGCAGGGAACGAGGGGTCTGTGGGGGATGGGTTTTAGCACTGCGGCAGGCATTGGGGGGCTCTGTGGGGGATGGGTTTGAGTGCTGTGTGAGGGAATGAGGCGGCTGTGATGGAGGTGTGAGGGATGAGTTTCAGGGCTGTTCCAGGGAATGGGGGGCTGGGGCGGGGCTGTGCGGGATGGGTTTGAGGGCTGTGGCCGGGAATGGGAGGTTGTGGGGGATGGGTTTGACCACTGTGGCCTGGAATGGGGGGCTGTGGAGGATGGCTGTTAGCACTGTGGCAGGGAATGGGGGGCTGTGATGGGGCTGTGGGGAATGGCTTTGCGGGCTGTGGCAGGGAATGGAGGAGCTCTGGGGGATGGGTTTGAGGGCAGTGGGAGGGAATGGGGGGCAGTGATGGGGCTGTGGGCGATGGGTTTGAGCGCTGTGGCAGGGAACGAGGTCGCTGTGACGGGGCTGTGGGGGGGTTGGGTTTGAGCGCTATGGCAGGGAATGGGAGTTTTATTACTGGCGGCATGAACAATTAACAATCAAACCTGGGGTCTTCACTTTAAATCGCCTCTGGAATTATGCGCATCACCATATTATTGGAGCTGACTGTCACAGAGTCTCCAAATCAAGGAGTCCTCAGGTTATTTTCTGGCACTTCCCATACAAGGCCAGTCAGGACTCTGGGGGACCCTCCGCTCTGTGAGCGCACTGTCTCCAGGGCAAGATGCTTACACAGCTTCGATCTTCCTGGATCTGACCTCGGAGCATTCAGCATCCCCTTCCACACTGTGCGCTTCCTGCAGCGAGTCCACCCGGACGGAGCCCTGCACCCCAACTCAGCAGACAGCAGTGACTCTCAGCCAGCTGGTAAAACAGAAGGTTTATTAGTTGACAGGAATGCAGCGGGTAGAATAGAACTTGTTAGCACAGAAATCAGTGACTTTCAGCCAAGTCCATCCAGAAGCTCTGGACTCCCCCTCTACCAGTACTCCCAAGCAGACTGCCTAGCTTCCAGCAACCCTGAGACACGATATATCGAACTCCGGGAATTCGATTGCTACCCGCCGATCCAGCGGGTAGTGAAGACGTACCCTTACAGAATCATAACGTCCAAATTGGGAAAGAGAGGGTTTTTTCCAGTGGCGATTTAAAGTGAAGGCCCTAGGTTTGATTGTTAATTATTCATGCTGCCAGTAATAAAACTTCCAAGGATGCTCCATTTTATTAATAATTTTTTATAAAATAATTTCAAATTGAACTTGTTTTTAAACATTAACCAAGCTCTCTAATGTTTATACACTCACACAATTTTGGACCACCTTTTGAATGCGAAGACCTGTTTTAAGCCCCACTTGGACAGCAGTTATATATGGGCTAATTACTGTTTGAAATTTATAAAGACTTTTTGGTCTTTTGACAAGATTAAGCACTTGTATGTAGGAATATGACTGAACCTTGGTCACATCTGGGCAGGTGTGCATCCCAACAGGCTTGGTCTCAAAAGCCTG
Source organism: Mauremys mutica (assembly GCF_020497125.1). NCBI lineage: Eukaryota > Metazoa > Chordata > Testudines > Geoemydidae > Mauremys > Mauremys mutica. The sequence goes on from NW_025423258.1 coordinate 44,968, forward strand.
CAAGAGAGGAGATGTGGGAGTAGTCCAAGAGACTCCTACTGTGGTACTAGAGTGATGCGGAAATGGGTGTAACCAGCCTGTTGATCCATAGGTGCTGAATCCATTTCTGTTCGTCACTGTTCGTCCACTGGGGGTGATGTAGAGCAGATGGTAGCGGGAGGCAGGGAGAGCAAGTGCTCACGCATCAGTGGAGATTTGTGAAGTGAAGACTCTTTCTTGGGTTATTTCGAGTGCTTGCAGAAGACTCCTCCAGGCCAGTGGAGCGGAGCAGGGCAAGAGGCTCAGCCCCAGGAAGAGGATCTGGAAGAAATGGACCTGAGCAATCTAGACAACCAACTTTCCAGAGGCGTGTAACCAGAGAAACTCAGTCCTCATCCCTCTTCTTTCCACATCACTTTCCACGTTCCTGGTCATTGCTCTCTACCTTGCTTCAGCGAATGTGAGCATTCTGGTTAGGGGAGACCTAAGGACAATACAATGATTATTTTGGATGTGGGAGCAGCCTGGTGCCTCTTACATATAGCCATGACTCCCTTGGGAAGGCATAGGACAAATCCTTCTGGACTAGCAATCACTGGAGCCAACTACCTTTACATTCCCTGCCACTCGCTTGATGTTCTTGGGTTGTGTTTCCTGCAAGGGAGAACTGGTGGAGAATCACTTCAGCTCTGTCCTGAGATTGAGCGGTAGGACAGCTGAGGACTGTTACTCTCACCGAGATGAGTGGCAGCGTTAGAGGGGGACTTGACAGGGCTCTAGCCAAACCTAAATTTGCTTCAACCTTCCTGTATCCACCCATTCCAGCGCAAAGGTAAAATGTTAGGGAGACACGTTGCTGGCAACGGCCTCCAGAGCTCAGCGCCTGACCAGAAGCTGCCGTTCTCACCCCCCCCCGCCCCCATGTCAGAGCCACCAGCAAGCATAGGGTTGCTAACTTTCTAATTTGGGAAAGCTGGATGCTGAGCAGTGGAACTTCCCTGCCCCCTGCTCCACCTCGTTTATGAAAGCACTGCTCTTGCTCCTTCTCTTTCCTCAAGGGCCCCCATACCCATCTTCCCCACCCTGTCGCTCGCTGATCTCCTCGCCTCCCTCCCCCCACGAGCTGAGCAGGCCTTGAGGGAGCGTGATGGCTTGGATCACAGAAACACCCCTGGGAACTGCCATCTGTTGTGCCAGCACCCTGTCTTGTTGAGCGAGACATGCCCATTTGCGCCAGCACAGACCCAGGGTCTGAACCACATGCCTCATAACCTGAAAGCAACTTACAGAAGTGTCCCAGTCTTTAACACTCAGAAGTCTCCCACTGGGTTCTAAACCCAAAATATATCCACTTTACCCTGTCTAAAGCTTATACAGGGTAAACTGTTCACCTGCTATAACACGGATAGAGTGATATGCACAGCTGTTTGCCCCCCCCCGAGATCCTCTGGTTTAATTAATAAGTAAAAAGTGATTTTTATTAAATACAGATAGTAGGTTTGAAAAGATTCCAAATAGGAGCAAAGAGAACAAAGCAAATTACCAACTAAAATAATATAAAACACGCAAATCTAAGTCTAATACGGTAATACAACTGAATACAGATAAAAAACTCACCTTCAGAGATGGTCCATACGTTTCTTTCACAGACTTGACGCCTTTCTAGTCTGGGCACGATCCTTACCGCCTGGTCCAGGCCTTGTTCCAGCTCAGGTTGTAGCTAGGGGTTGCCTCATGATGGCTGTTCCGTTTGTTCTGTTCCACCCGTTGATATATCTTTTGCATAAGGCGCGAAACCTTTGTCCCTCTCTGGATTCCCAGCCCTCTCTCTCAATGGAAAGATGGATTCCAGTTCAGGTGATAGGATCACATTTAACTGTAAGACTTCATTTCTCATTTGCCAGCCCACATTTCTACAGGGAGACTTACAAGTAAAACACACCCAGCTGCAGAAAATTGTCCTGCTTAATGGGAGCCATCCAGATTCCAAACCACCATTAATGGCTCAAATTTTGCATAAGTACAATAGTCCCTCAGAGTTATATTTCATATTTCTAGATACATAGACAAGAATGTTACATTTATACAAATAGGATGAGCACACTCAGTAGATTATAAACTTTGTAATGCTACTTTACAAGAGAACTTTTCCATGACTCATAGTCCAGTTACATTATGTTTAAACTCATCAGCATATTTCCTAAAGTCATATAGAGTACAATGTCACAAGCGGTAACTGGGGTAGGATCGGGAGGGACAGCTGTGCTCGGGATGTGTGTGACTGTGGTAGGAAGCGGGAGGGAGAGCCACAGTTGGGGGGGGGTTGACTAGGGCAGGACACTGGAGGTACAGCTGTTCGCCCAAGGTCGGGATATATCTGATTGGGGCAGGACGCTGGAGGTACAGCTGTTCTCCCAGGATTAGATTGTGTGTGACTGGGGCAGGATGTGGGAGGGAGACCCATCTCCAGGAGGGGGGAACAAAGGAAGCTGGTAAGGTGGTCTCGGAAGTGACCTGGCCACATGCCTTGCTCTGCAAACGTTTTGCACTTCAGGCTCCCTCCTCCGAGTGCAGCCCACCGTTACCTCTCTCTGACTGAGCTGGGCAGTTCCTGAGTGCTGCTCCAGCAGCAGCTGCTTTTCCTGCCCGATTGTGGCGGGTTACTCGGTACTACTGATCGGACTCTGCAGGTCCGGTTTACAAGCGGAGCTCTGGCAGCCCTACGCCAGCAGCAGTGCAGACCTGAGTCCGAGAAAGGGGCTGGGGTGCCAAGAGAAGACCACAGGCCATGTCTCCACACGTTGCGGTTCACTGCCCAGAGCAGGTAGAAGGGTCAAGTCTCCTCACAGCAATCCCGACTGACTCACTCAGGGCCCTGCTCCCCAAGGGCTCTTATGATCCCCGAGCCGGGGGCCCCTTGCCAGGCAGCACACTGAGGAGACCGCAGCGCTGCAGCCACCCGCCCCGTGGCACCAGCTAGCAGCGCAGCTGCAGCCCACTGCCCGGCTCCGCTCTCCCACCTCTGACGTAGTCCCCCAAATTTTCCTTCTAGCCCACCTCAGCCCCACCACCGGGCTAGTGACAGACGTCTCACGGAATGTTCCTTTAACTGTCCTTAGGATTAGCTGCTGCTTGTTACGTAGAGATCGGGTGTGAGTAAAATTACCAAATGAGAAATTCATTCCTCAACAGTGCCAGTGACTAATTACTTATGGAGTCTTCGTGTAAAAGCCATGAGAAAGCTCACCTAGTGGTTTGGTAGCTATCGCTTTCTGAAAATTACCAAACTGAGAAACGCGACAATGAGTGCTGTGACCTACTTATTGGGGACTGACTCCGTCAGCCTTCAAAATTCATTCCTGATCAAGGCTAAAGACCAATTTCTCATGGTATGATCGTCCGAAAGAAGGTCAGATTCCCTCGTGGTGACTCTTGGCAGGAAATAAGCCCAAGGACGAATTTTGAAATCGTCTTCAGTGGCGCCATGATTTCACACAGAGGGAGGGTTTGGCGCTCAATATCCCTTAGCCTCAGCAGTGTCCTTCCATCACGCTATCTGTATTACGGAACATTTAGCCTTGGCATGAAAACAAGACAAGCTGCTCAAACACATGTAATGCCATGATAAGGAAAGGGCCAGGAAACGTACAGGAATGTTTTTTAAGGGACTGTCCGACAAAAACAAAAAATTACTTTTCAGAAGATTAACGCTCTTTCAGAGAAAAAGATCTTTCATTTTTCGTCTTTTTCACAAACAAATCTCTTAGACCTCAATAGGACTGCATCCAAATGGTTATTAAGGGAACATTCCTAGAGAAGGTGATCCTAGCACAGCTTACTAGTGAATTTCTCTTCTGAGCTCATGCACAGACCTCTTCCAAATCATTAGCAGTGCGTCCTCGTGGCTTTTGAATCGTGATTCCTTGAGACATTTGTGCCATCCTCATATGAGGAACAAAATTCTCTTTTTCGTCTTTCTCACTAACAGATCACTGCGAAACGTAGAGAACTAAAACCTAACGGCTTTTAGATTAAGGTTCCTTGAGACATTTAGCACTAGCAGAACTCACGAAAGAATTGCCTTTTTTTCGCTTTGTCATGAACAGAACACTTCCTAATCAGGAGCAGTGCTTTCTAGTGGCTTTTCAAGCATGTCCTTGAGTAATTTGTCAGTAGCACAGCTCAGTGCATCCTACTGCTTTTAAAAGGCAGCTACCTAGAAAAGATTATAATGCTTTTCTCTTTTGAACAGTTCTCTTCCAAACTATTAGCTATGCAGCCTAAGGGCTTTTAAAGCATGATTGCTTGAGCAATTTATCCCTAGCACAGATCAGAACTAATGAACTACTCTTTTGTCTTTCTCACCATCCCGTCTCTTAGTAAACACTAGCAGTGCATCTTACAGATATCTAGACGAGAGTTCCTTGAGAAATTTGTCAGTAGCAAAAATCAGGAATAACTTTCTCATTGGTCCTATTTCCCTCGAACCGGTCTCTTTCTCTGTGCACCCTCACAGCTTTTGAAGGCATAAACTTCCGTGAGACGTTTGTCCCTCCCTCAGATCAGGAAGAAAAGCTGCGTTTTCGTCTGTGTCACGAACAGATCGCTTCCAAACTTGGAGCAGTTAATCGTAATTGCTTTTAGAGGATGTTGATTTATCACTAGCAGAGCTCACGAATGAATCGCTCGTTTGTCCGCTTTGGCATGAATAGATAAGTTCCAAACCATTAGAACTTCAGCCTAATGGCTTCTGAAGCATTGAAATTTAGCCCTAGGACAGATCAGGAACAAAAATTCTCTTCTTTGTCTTACTAACGAACCCATCGCTTACAAATCATTGACAGTGCAGCCAAATGGTGTTTGCGGCATAATTCCTTGATAAATTTGTCACTAGCATAGCTCAGGAATAGATGGCTCATTTATTACATCTGTCTCGCAAACAAATCTCTACAAACCATTAGCCGTGCAGCCGATTGGGTTTTCAAAGGAAGATTTTCCCCAGAGACGTTTTTCCCTAGCACAGCTCATTCTTGAATTGCTCATTTTTTTTCATGAACAGATCTCTTCCAAATCAGGAGCAGTGCCTACTAGTGTCTTTTCCTTGATTAGTTTAGGATTTTCACAGCGCAGGAATGTATTGCTCATTTTTTTTCTTTCTCAAAAACAGATCGCTCCAAAGCCATTAGCAGTGCAGCCCTACGATCGTTAAAAGGAAGATTCCTAGAGAAGTGTATCTCTAGCACAGCTCACCGATGAATTTCTCTTTTGAGCTCATGGACAGTTCTCTTCCAAACCATCAGCTATGCATCCTAAAATGGCTTAGGCAACATGATCCCATGAGCAATTTAGTCCTAGCACAGATGAGGCATAAAATACTCTTTTTCGTCTCTCTCACGAAACAATGTCCTCCAAACTTGGAGAAGTAACTCTTCATGGTTTTCATTAAGGATGACAACATCATGATGTTTCCTTGAGACATTAGTCGCTATTAGAGCCAACGAATGAATTGCTAATTTTTTTCGTTTTGTCATGAACAGATCACTTCCAAATCAGGAGCAGTGCTTACAAGTGGCTTTTCAAGCATGAGTCGTTAAGGAATTTGTCAGTAGGCACAGCTCAGGAATGAATTTCTCATTTTTCATCTTTCTCACAAACAGATCTCTCCAAAGCCATTAGGAGTGCATCCCTAATATAGTTAAAAGGCAGATTCCTAGAGAAGTGTATCTGTAGCACAGCTCACCGATCAAGTTCTCTTTTGAGCTCATGAACAGATCTCGTCCAAACCATTAGCTTTGGAGCTACTGGCTTTTAAAGCATAGGTCCCTGAGAAATTTATCCCTAGCATAGATCAGAAATAATGCAATACGCCTTTGTCTTTCTCACCTACCCTCTCTTCGTAAACACTAGCAGTGCATCTTCTAGGTTTTTAGACGACGGTCCCTTGAGAAATTTTTGTATAGCACAGCTCAAGAATCAATGTCTCATTTTCCCTCTTTCTCTTGAACCGATCTCTTCTAAACCATTATCCGTGCATACTCGTGCACATACTTGTAGAATGAGTCTATGAGAAATTTGTCGCAAGCACAGCTCAGGAACAAAATTCTTTTTCTTCATTCTCTCGAACCGATCTCCTCCAAAGCAAGAGAACTACATCGTAATGGCTTTTAAATGATGTTTTATTGAGTCATTTATTACCAACAGTGCTCACGAAAGAATGTCTCCTGGTGACTGGGTACAGAGTGGTTCCCCAAAAGGGCAAGATAAGCCAGAAAATTTAGAGATAAGAAATAAGCAAAGGGCGAATTTTGACATCGACGTCACTGGAGCCATGCTTTCACACAGAGGGGTTAGTTTTCATCATCCTTTTAGCCTCATCGGTGTCCTTAGGTCTCTCTAGCTGGATTATGGAACGTTTAGACTAGATAGTGAAAGCATGAAACAAGACAAGATGGATTATTTTAAAAAGTAGGATAACTTCCTAGAAAAGCAGAAAATTACTTTTCAAAAGGATAATGCTGTTTCAGAAAAAAAAGCGCTTAAAGTTTGCTGTTTGCCGTGTTTTTGGAACCGTGTCTGTTCCAGGCTATTTGCGTGACAAAGTGAGTGAAGTCATAGATTTCATTGCAGCCTGTTCCAGGGGTTCCGCGAAGTAGGCTTGGCATTAGACTCACCATATCCTGGCAAGCTTCCTTCGAAAGCAGTCAGGGTTCTCCCCTCCCAGTTTGCTAGTCATCAGGTCATGAAACCTGGTAAAAATGACCATTCAATTCCTGTATAATGCTAGTGATTAACGTCTCATGGAATCATCCTCTACAAGCGTTTCAGTTTCCCTCCTGGTAGTTGTGTAGAACTCGGTTCGTGAAAAATACTCAAAATAAGCAGTGACCAAAATTTTTTATGGCATGGTCCTTCGAAGCCATTAGTAGTCTCCCCTGCTTCTTTGGTAAAGAATGGCTCATGAAAAAAACTAAAACTATGAACGTCATTCCTGACCAGTGCTAGTGACGAACTTCTTACAGAATGTTACTCTAGAAGTCTTTAGGATAAACTGCTGCTGGTTTGGTAGAGGTCTGGTCTGAAAATGAGAAATTCATTCCTCATCAGTGCTAGTGACAAGTTACTCCTGGAGTCTTCCTGTAAAAGCCATGAGCAATCTCTCCTGGTGGTTTGGTAGCGATCGCTTTGTGAAAATTACCAAACTGCGAGAAGAGAGAACGAATTTTGGGACAGACGAGTGGGTGAATACTCATTCCGTCAGAATTCGAAATTCATTCCTGATCAGGGCTAGAGACAACTTTCTCATGGAATGCTTCTGCGAAAGTATTCAGTTTGCCTCCTGTTGACTTGGTAGGGAGCGTTTCCACAAAAGAGAGAAGCCATAAAATGTTGGGGGTAGGAAATAAGAAAAAGGACGGTTTTTGCCATCGACTTCACTGGAGCCATGATTTCACACAGAAGGGTTGGTTTTCATCATGCCTTTAGCCTCATTGTGTACTTAGGTCTCTCTATCTGTATTATGGAACGTTTAGACTAGGTAATGAAATGATTTAACCTCACACCTTGTTGTCAAAGTGTCTGAAATGGACTATCTTGAGTAGCGCTTCAAACATTTTCCCCAGCCTACTAAGAAGCCCTCGTATTAATTAATTAGCCTCTTAGAGTGGACAGGAAAAACCCCAGCTTTTCATGCTCTCCGTATAGGTTCTAGTCTATTCATCCGATGAATTGGGTAGCTCACGGAAGCTTATGCTCAAATACATTTTTTTCGACACTGAGGTGCCACAAGTACTCCTGTTCTTTTTAATAAAAAATTCACTAGCTTCACTAGATGGCGATGCTGCACCACTGACCACCATGTTCAATGAATGAGAACTGCACGGGACAAAAAAAAGCTGGAGGGTTTAACTCTCAGATCCGTGTCTACGCTCCTCTGTTCTTGCCTCTCATGTTGGCACCAGTATCGTAGTCCTGACCTCTCATGTCAACTAGCAGAATTCCCGTATCTTCCAGCTTATTAAGAAGCATATTTGTCATACTATGTATCATAGTATCATCAATGGCAATAAAGTCTAGAAAATGCTCTCTGACACACAGTTGCAGGGACTTTTTTCAGTAGCTTCGTTACCACACGCACCATTAAAGCTGTTTGTTCGGTATGGCTCATGTTAGGTGTACAGTCCAGTATAATAGCTCGCTGACTTCAGACGTCAGATCTCCCATAATCACCCCATGTGGCGCCACCTGCTGGTTTCTTCCGGGAATTAGCTCTCCAGCCTCCAGAGCACCCCCTGCAGGCCGATGTCCCACTACCACTTGGTCCCCTCCCCATGTCCCTCCCAGGACCCGGTGCCCCTTTATCTGGGGCACTCCCCAACCCCCAGTACCTATTCGCCTTATGCTTAAAAGGTGGGGACATCAAACAATGTATCATGAAGCACCAGTCATGGGAGAGAAACAGGTTAAAAATCCACATAGTTTTTCCCACTAGACAGTCATCCAAAAAGAAAAAGGCCTTCAGCCAATTATTTCCTTGTACCCCTTACAGAGGTGAAATGCAGTCCTGTGAATAGAGCCAGGGCAAGGTCTGCGCTAAACTCTGTCATGGAGGGTCAGGGAGTCAGAGCCCTGCACCCTTTTTCCTGGGATTCACTGTGACTTTCAGCCAGCCAGTAAAATGGAAGGTTTATTGGACAATAGGCACACAGTCTACAGCATAGCTTGTAGGCACAACCAGGAACCCTCAATCAAGTCTTTCTGATGGGGGGGGGGTTCAGGGATCTTAGAGCACCACCCAGCCAAAAACTGAAACTAAAAATCCCTCCAGGAGCTTTCTACCCCCTCCCCTCGCTCCTCCACTTACCATGTTGGGGTATGGAGTTCCCTACTTCAGCTCCACAGGCTGGGTCCGGTGCAGAGCATGGCATGGCAGGGAGATGACATCTCCCATAATGCCGGGGCCCTTTCACAGCAAGGGTGGCACCTCCCCATGGTAGCACGGATCCCACCTACTCCGACAGTGGGGAAGGAGGGCGGGTCTGGAATGGATAGGAGCAACACATCTCGAAGAACAACAGTTACTATGGTGAGTAAGGGTCTTTTCTTCTTCGAGTGATTGCTCCTATGCATTCCAGTTAGGTGATTCCCAAGCCTTACCTAGGCGGTGGGGTCGGAGTGAGACGTGGCAGAGTGTAAGACTGCGGAGCCGAAGGCTGCATCGTCTCTGGATTGCTGTACCAACGCGTAGTGGGAAGCGAAGGTGTGGACAGAAGACCAGGTGGCCGCTCTACAGATGTCCTGGATGGGGACATGGGCCAGGAAGGCGGCCGACGAGGCGTGCGCTCTCATCGAGTGAGTGGTGAGGTGGCATGGTGGCACGCGAGCAAGCTCGTAGCATGTCCGGATACATGCCGTTACCCAGGAGGAAATCCGCTGCGAGGAGACCGGCTTACCTTTCATGTGGTCGGCAATTGCTACAAACAGCTGTGGCGAACACCGGAAGGGCTTCATGCGCTCGATATAAAAAGCGAGGGCCCTGCGGACGTCTAGGGTGTGAAGCTGCTGCTCGTGAGGTGAGGCGTGCGGCTTCGGGAAGAAGACCGGGAGGAAGATCTCCTGATTGAGGTGAAAGGCCGACACCACCTTAGGGAGGAAGGCCGGGTGTGGCCGAAGCTGCACCTTGTCTCCGTGGAATACGGTGTATGGTGGGCTGACCGTTAATGCACGGAGCTCAGAAACTCATCTTTCCGATGTAATTGCGACTAGGAAGGCTGTCTTCCAGGAGAGGTAGAGCAGAGAGCACGTGGCCAGAGGCTCGAAGGGCGGTCCCATAAGCTTGGCCAGAACGAGATTTAAATCCCAGGTAGGGGTAGGACGCCGCACCGGCGGGTACAAGCGGTCCAGGCCTTTAAGGACGTGGGAAACCATCTGTTTGGAGAAGATGGACCGACCTCCCATGGATGGACGAAAGGCGGACACTGCTGCCAGGTGCACCTTCAAAGAGGAGACCGCAAGACCTTGCTCCTTAAGGTACCAGAGGTAGTCCAGGATTGTAGGGATAGGGACTACGAAGGGATTGAGGCCGTGTTGATCACACCAGAGCGCGAAACGCTTCCATTTCGCGAGGTAGGTGGAGCGAGTGGAAGGCTTTCTGCTCCCTAGCAGGACTTGCTGTACTGCCGCCGAACAGTCCCTCTCTGCGTGGGTCAACCACGCAGGCACCAAGCTGTAAGATGGAGGGACTGCAGGTTCAGATGGCGGAGTCTGCCGAAGTCCTGTGTGATGAGGTCCGGCCACAACGGAAGGGTCATGGGCTCCTGAACGGAGAGCTTGAGCAGCAGGGTGTACCAATGCTGCCTCGGCCAGGCCGGAGCGACGAGTATAAGGCAGGCCCTGTCCCTCCGAAGCTTGAGCAGCACCTGGTGTATGAGCGGGAAAGGAGGGAAGGCGTAGAGGAGGTGATCCGTCCAGGAGCAGAGGAATGCGTCCAACAGGGAGCCTGGGGAGCGACCCTGGTATGAACAAAACAGATGGCACTTCCTGTTCTCCTTGGAGGCAAACAGGTCTATCTGGAGAAACCCCCACCTCTGGAAAATTGTGTGCACGACATCTGGACGGAGGGACCACTCGTGGGAGAGGAACGACCTGCTGAGATGGTCGGCCAGCGTGTTCTGCACTCCTGGAAGAAAGGACGCTTCCAGGCGAATTGAGTGGGTCACGCAGAAGTCCCACAGGAGCATCGCTTCCTTGCAGAGCGGGGAGGAGCGGGCTCCGCCCTGCTTGTTCACATAGAACATCGCCGTCGTGTTGTCTGTGAACACCGCTACGCATCGGCCTTGCAGATGGGCGCGGAAGGTGTGGCATGCCAAGCGGATTGCTCGCAGCTCCCTGACATTGATGTGGAGGGAGAGCTCCTGGGGCGACCAGAGACCCTGGGTGTGAAGGTCGCCCAGGTGGGCCCCCCATCCCAACGCCGAGGTGAGGGTGACGGATGGGTGAGGGGGGGCGGAACGGAACTCCTGCACATACAACCTCTGGGTCCAGCCACCAGTTGAGGGAGTTGAGGGTCGGTTTCGTGACCGTGACTACCATGTCTATGGAGTCGCGGTGCGGGCGGTACACTGACGCCAGCCAGGATTGAAATGGGCGAAGGCGCAGTCTCGCATAGGCGGTGACGAACGTGCAGGATGCCATGTGACCCAGGAGGCGTAGGCAGGACCGAACTGTTGTAGTGGGAAAGGTGTGCAGGTCTTGGATGATGGAGACCATCGTCTGGTGCCGAGGTTGAGGGAGGCAGGCCCTGGCTACCGTGGAGTCGAGGACCGCTCCGATGAACTCCACTCTCTGCGATGGAGTCAAAGAGGACTTTTCGGCATTGACGAGGAGACCCAGTACCCGAAACAGGGATAGTATTTCGGACATTTGATCTGCTACCAGTTGTCGGGATGGTCCGCGAACCAGCCAGTCATCGAGATACGGGTAGACGTGAATGCGACGACGGTGGAGGTCTGCAGCAACTACTGCCATGCACTTGGTGAAGATCTTCGGCACGGTAGACAGGCCGAAGGGTAGTACCGCAAACTGGTAGTGCGCACTGTTGACCACGAAACGCAGGTAGCGTCGATGGGGAGAGTAGATCGCGATATGGAAGTACGCATCCTTCATATCGAGGGCGGCAAACCAGTCTCCCGGATCCAGGGAGGGGATAATGGACCCCAGGGTTACCATGCGAAATTTGAGCTTGACCAGGTACTTGTTGAGCTCCCGGAGGTCCAGTATAGGCCTGAGACCTCCTTTCGCCTTGGGGATGAGAAAATAACGGGAATAGAATCCCCTGCCCCGCATATCGTGCGGCACCTCCTCTATGGCACCCAAGCTCAACAGAGTCTCGACCTCTTGTAGGAGGAATTGCTCGTGAGAGGGGTCCCTGAAGAGGGACGGGGAGGGTGGGTGGGAGGGTGGGGGCGAAATAAACTGAAGGCGATACCCGTGCTGGATAGTATGAAGTACCCAGTTGTCTGTCATTATTCGGGACCATGCCGGGAGGAAGTGAGAAAGGCGGTTGCAAAATAAACGGGAAGGATCCGGGGAAGAGACTGATGGGCAGTCCTCGGGTGTCCCGTCAAAACGCCTGCTTGGGCCCTTGCGGGGCCTTGGACGACGCCTGGGCCTGGTTGCGCTTGCTGCCGGATGGCCTACGGCGGTTTAGACCGTTTCGCCGACTATTATACGGCCGCGATCTGGCCTGGGTAAAAGGCCGGTAGGGCTGTTGTTGCCGGAATGACCGCCTCTGGGTAGCCGGTGTGTGCATACCCAGAGTGCGAATAGCGATACGACCATCCTTGAGGGTCTGAATCCTGGAGTCCGTTTTCTCCGAGAACAGACCGTGAGTCTCAAAGGGGAGGTCCTGTAGGGTATATTGCACCTCCGGCGGCAAGGTGGAGGACTGCAGCCAGGAGATGCGCCGCATGGTCACTCCTGAGGCCAAAGTTCTGGCCCCTGAGTCCGCCGAGTCCAGAGCAGCCTGGATGGAGGACCGGGAGGCTTTTCTGCCCTCTTCGACGAGAGCAGAGAACTCCTGTCGGGAAGCCGTCGGGATCAGCTCCGAGAACTTAGTCAGGGACACGAAAATGTCAAAGGTGTAACGAGCTAGGAGGGCCAACTGGTTGGCAATCCGGAGCTGGAGACCCCCTGCCGAATACACCTTTCGGCCCAACAGGTCCATGCGCCTGGCGTCCTTGGACTTTGGCGCCGAGGCTGGCTGTCCATGCCTCTCACGGTCATTAACAGACTGCACTACGAGGGAGTCTGGAGTGGGGTGGGTGTACAAATACTCGTATCCGGTGGGGGGGACCGAGTATTTTCGTTCGACACCCCGTGCGGTAGGAGGGACGGACGCCGGTGACTGCCAGATGGTAGTGGCATTCTTCTGGATAGTCCGGATGAACGGGAGGGCCACCCGCAGCGGGGCCTCGGCTCCGATCACGTTGGTCACTGGGTCTTCGTCCTCTGGGACCTCCGCCACCGGGAGGTCAATAGCCTTTGCCACCCTGCGAAGAAGGTCCTGGTGGGCCCGCAAGTCAATCGGAGGAGGGTCCGCCATAGAGGACCCCGCCACCGCCTCATCCGGTGAGGAAGATGAGGATAGAGTCTGGACCACCACATCTGCCGGTGGTTGCTCAGGAGGGTGGGAAGCTGTATCGTGCCCCGGATGCTCTGCGGGACCAGGTGGCAACAGGGCCTCACCCGGTGGTGATGGGGGAGGCCTGCTCACTGTGGCTTCTGGCACCCTGTGTTCAGCACCCGCGGGACGCGGGGGGAAAGGGAGCCCTTGGGGCTCGTGGTAGGCCCAGGGGACCCAAAAACCCCACTGCTGTGGACCAAGGTCTTGGTTCTGGGTGCCAGCCCGGAGATCTCTTTCGCTGCCCGCCTGAGAGGCGACTGACGGCAGACGCGAAGGCCACGGGGGGGCAGAGGCGCTGATGGATTGCGCCGTGGAAGGTGGCAGTTTGTCCCCGGACGGTGCCGAGGATCGGTGCCGACCGTCGCAGTGCCAGGATGGAGATCGGGACCGTCGATTGCCTCGGTACCGGGAGCATGACCGCGACCTCGATCGACGGTGACGGGAGCGGCTTCGAGAGTCGCGGTGCCGAGAACGGTACCGGGAGCCAGACCTCCTACGGTACTGGCGGTCCGGTGATTGGGACCGGGAGCGTCGCCAGGAGTGCGACCGGTACCGCGATGCTAAGCGGTACCGGAACTGCAACCGGTGCCGAGACGGGGAGCGGTACCGAGACGTTGATCGGTGCCGGGATCGGGATCGGCGTGACGGCGACCGTTTCCTGGATCGGGACCGGGACTGAGACTTGGAGCGCCGTCTATCCCGTCTGTCAGGGGTCGGGGGCCGCATCATTGCCAGCTTGCCCACCGACTGAACAGCCCGCACCGGTGGTGCTGGGGGCCGCAGGCTCGGTGCCTCTGTGAGCTCGATAAGCTCTCTCGCCATCGAGAAGGTCTCGGGCGTGGACGGGAGATGCTACTCGACCGCGGTTGGCACCGGGGAGCAGGGAGGTACTGGACTTGACGGCTCTTGAGGTGCCGGAGTCAACGGAACCGTGGTAACCCCCCTAATTCCCTTACTATACTATATCTAACTAAACTTATTCAACTAATCTAACAACTAAACTAAGTTAACCAACTATGTTCACTGAAGAAATTGAGAAACGCTACGGATGTGGAGGTAAGGGAGCACTCCACTGTTCCAACTGGCCGTCACGGGCGGTAAGAAGGAACTGAGGAGCAGACGGGCCGGCTGGGGTATATATTCAGCGCCATAGCGGCGCCACTCCAGGGGGCGCCCAGCCGGCCTGCCGGAGTTGCTAGGGTAAAAATGTTCCGAAGAGCCGTGCACGCGCGGCGCGCACACCTAACTGGAATGCATAGGAGCAATCACTCGAAGAAGAACCAGCCCAGTCCCCGCCCCGCAGGCTGGGAGCTTGCTGTTTCCTTCAACCGCATCACGAGTTACAACAGGGGGCAGGGATCAAATCCCCACTCACTAAACAGGATGGGGTGAAGCATGTCACCAGGCCATAATATTCTGGATAACCCCTTGATGACCATTTTAGGATCATCCTCTCATGTGGCCTTCCTTGCCTCTGGCTAGCTGTGATGACAAGAGGGGGATGGTGTCCCCCTTCCTCTGGCTGGCAGCGCCTAATGCTACTACCTTGGCATGTCAACTGGGGAGCAGAGCTCTTACCTCTGCTAATCAGGGTTTAGCCCCACAGCCAGTGAGGGGATGAGGTAGGGCTCAGTTGCTAATTTTGGGCCTGGGATTGCCCACTTTACAGGCTCAAATTTGGGGGGGAGCTGTGGTCCCCCCAATCACACACACCCTAAAATAGGGAAATGTCCCTCACCTACTTATAATTGCACCCTAAATAACCTCTGGGATCCTTTATTTTTGTTCTCAGAAGGTGCGCATCACCATATTATCGGAGCTGACTGTCACAGAGTCCCCAAATCACGGAGTCCTCAGGTTATGTTCTGGCACTTCTCCATACAAGGCCAGTCAGGACTCTGGGGGACCCTCCGTTCTGTGAGCGCACTGTCTCCAGGGCAAGATGCTTACACAGCTTCGATCTTCCTGGATCTGACCTCGGAGCATTCAGCATCCCCTTCCACACTGTGCGCTTCCTGCAGCGAGTCCACCCGGACGGGGCCCTGCACCCCAACTCAGCAGACAGCAGTGACTCTCAGCCAGCTAGTAAAACAGAAGGTTTATTAGTTGACAGGAATGCAGCGGGTAGAATAGAACTTGTTAGCACAGAAATCAGTGACTTTCAGCCAAGTCCATCCAGAAGCTCTGGACTCCCCCTCTACCAGTCCTCCCAAGCAGACTGCCTAGCTTCCAGCAACCCGACCTCCGACACGCCCCCTATTGCTCCGCCTCCTTGGCTCACCTGCCCCAGAGGTCTCAGCCAAAGTCACACACCCCTATTCCCACCACCGAGGTATTAGTGCAGCATGCAGGGAAACTGAGGCACACACAGTATTCATGCAAAACAGTAAAATTCACGTAGGTTCAACAGTAAGACACACATACACCATGACAAGGGAAAATCCCCACTTTGTCACGCTGACGTTTTTGAGTCCTGCTGTCTCTGTCTTGGTACATCATTTCACCCCACTTCTCTATACTAGCCTATCTTTTTTTCTTTCTCTCTAGTCTGTTCCAAGTCTGGCCGGCCTTAAAAATGACTCAGCTCTGTTATACGCTGTACTCGGCACCACAGGCTGAAGCAGCATGAGCAGCATCTCTCTGGGAATGAGAAAGCTACAGTGAGATGTTCTCCCAAGTCCATTGCATGAGTCAGGATCCAGGGGCCGAGAGCGCTAGCTGTCCTTGTGTCCTGCCTGCAGCATCCGAGACAGACGCTTCTGTTCTTTTCCATCCCTCCTGGGTGGCTGCCATGACAGCAGGGCCGGCTCTACATATTCGGCCGCCCCAAGCAGTCATGCGCAGGAGACGCCCCGGAGCCCCGGGAGCAGCGGACCTCCCGCTGGCTTGACTGGTGAAGGTCCGCTAGTCGCGCGCCTGGGCTGGACCTCCCGCAGCTGCGGACGGTTGGCTGGTCTGGCGGCTCCGGTTGAGCTGCCGCAGTCATGCCTGCGGGAGGTCCAGCCGAGCCCCGCGACCAGCGAACCGTCCGCAGTCATGCCTGCAGCAGGTCCGGTCGTCCCGGGGCTCCGGTGGACCTCCCGCAGGCATGACTGCGGCAGGTCCGCCGGCCCAATCTGCCGCCCCTGACGACAACTGCCGCCCCACGCGCGTGCTTGTCGCGCTGGGGTCTGGAGCCGGCCCTGCATGACAGCAGTGCTAACCTTAACAAAAATGACTGTGGATCTGCTATTCCACATTTAACGGCCTTTCCCATTCCTCCAGAAAAGCTATGAGGGGGCAGATCTGATGGAGCTATGGCACCAGCTGAGGGGTTGCCTCTTCTTGCTAGTAGGAGATTTGGGGCATGATTTTCCTCACTTACACTGCTGAAGATCAGCATTAACTCAGTGGAGTTGCATCAGTCTGAATGAGAGGAAAGTTTACACTAATGTCCCAACACTGGCATCCATCGAGTTACTCCTGTTTTACACCAAACATGAGATCAGAATCAGGCCCTTTGCCTCCCCTGACACCGTTCTTCCATGATTGGCCCTGCACCTTATCTTGGGATGGGGCAAGGTGGGTCAGTCCGACACAAAAACCAGAGGGCCCAATTCATTACTTGACCTGCACCCATGCAAAAGGGATGGAAAATGCTCCCAGATCAGAGTGGTAGGTTTTTTTTCCAATTTTTGAAAAGCCCTCCCATTGGCTCTTTTGATCAGAGGCCCACTCCCTTTCTTTTACCTATGCAGGGAGGCTTTTTTAACCCTTTACAGGTAAAACAAGCAGAGAACAGCCACCAAGAGGGACTTTATAGCTAACTGGCTGGCTGAGTGTCCACAAAAGGGAACTACGCCTCCCCTCTCATTTATCACAGCAGCCAATAGGGAAGTGGGAGGGAGGCAGTCTGAGGCCTGGCCGACACTAGGGGGTGGGATCGATGTAAAATACACAACTTCAGCTAGGGGAATAGCTTGGCTGAAGTCGAAGTCTCTTATTTTGACTTACCTCCTGTCCTCACGGCGCGGGATCGATGGCCGTGGCTCCCCCTGTCGACTCCGCTACCGCTGCTCGCCCTGGTGGAGTTCTGGAGTTGACGGGAGCGCGTTCGGGGATCGCTACATCGCGTCTAGATGATAAAGCGATCGCTACCCGTAGACATACCCTTAGAACCAGCATGTCTCATCTGTTTCTCCCTTGCTGCTTGGGCAGAAGCGGAAAGGGAGCAAAAGATGCCCGGCTGAAGGGTTTTGCGCTCGGCCTTGAGGATTAAGCCCGGGCCCCCCGGCATGGCTGCTGGAAGATGGATTATTGTGTCGCAGCCAGCGCACTCTTCGGGCCACCAGCTGAACACACTGAGGCCAGCAGGGACAGCTTTGAAGCGGCAAAAGGGTTCCTTTGAGGGTCCAAGTAGGTAGTATAGGGTCAGTACTGTCCCTGGGTGGGCTCAAATCACCATCCTTTCGGTTAACAGCTGAATGCGCTGACCCAGTGTGCTCCACCACAGCTGTGACCCCTCCATGGCCCCCAAACCCATCCTCCACAGCTCCCATTACCTACCACAGCCCCCAAACCCATCCCCCACAGCCCCCATTCCCTGCCACAGCGCTCTAACCCATCCCCCACAGGCTCATCACAGCCTCCCATTCCCTGCCACAGTGTTCAAACCCATCCCCCACAGCCCCATCACAGCCCCCCATTCCCTCCCACAGCGCTCAAACCCATCCCTCACAACCTCCCATTCCCTGCCACAGCCCTCAAACCCATCCCCCACAGCCCCCATTCCCTGCCACAGCGCTCAAACCCATCCCCCACAGCCCCCCCCATTCTCAGCCACAGCCCTCAAACCCATCCCCCACAGCCCCCCATTCCCTGCCACAGCGCTCTAACCCATCCCCCACAGGCTCATCACAGCCTCCCATTCCCTGCCACAGTGTTCAAACCCATCCCCCACAGCCCCATCACATCCCCCCATTCCCTCCCACAGCGCTCAAACCCATCCTCCACAACCTCCCATTCCCTGCCACAGCCCTCAAACCCATCCCCCACAGCTCCCCATTTTAGACATGACGATATTAATTTTGTGGCCTTGTATGTGGATGGTGAACAGGTACCGACCAAGCCTCTGCAACCGGACTTCGAGGCAGGATGCTGCGTGAGAGAATACATGAATCTGGTACAGACAGCTGGTAAACACATGAAAGATTGTTCTTTGTTAATTGACCGGGAGGAGTTTGCACAGGGTTACACCGACCAGGAATGCGCAGATCACTATTCCCTGATTAAAACCGGGAACATGAGAGCAGAAATACGTTTTGGAAAGGCTTTAACAGTTACCATCAATATGATTGTGTATGGGGTTTTTGACAATGTCATAGAGATAAATCAGAGAAGAAACGTTCTGTTTGACTACATGTGAACATGGACGCTGTGCAGCTCTCACGTGTCTTATCAACGGATCCTTACACGAAAAATAATTTCTTAGATGTGTTCCCTTGTGATTGGCTCCCTGGAGGCAAGTTGTCTCAGAGACCCCTAGGTTTGGTGGTGAACACACATCCACACAACCAATCGGGTGAACACTGGCTCGCCCTGTATCTGGCAGAGCATAACAGTAGAGAGTTTTTTGACTCATATGGGTACCCCCCAAACAGCGTGTTGTTTCCTAAAAGCATTATGAAATTTTTAAACAAAAATGCCACAGATATGGTGTTTCACAATAGACAATTACAAGACCCCCACTCCGCCGCCTGTGGCTATCACTGCGTGTTTTTCTTACATCATCATAGCAAGGGTTTATCTTTTGACAGGATTTTAAAATTGTATTCTAATGACTTAGTGCAAAATGACCGGATGGTAATGAATTTTGTAAAATTTTGAGCCTTGCTCAAAAACAAAATGCTGGAAAGGAGCAGAACCAAAGGGGCTGGGCAAGCTCCACAGGGACACTGGCTCCTCCCTTCCCCTCCTGTGCGGCCATGTCCTGTCGCTGGCAGAGATCGGTCCCCCCCATCTCCCCCCCAGAGGCAGCCGTGTCTGCGGGCTCCCCCAGCCAGCACCTACTAACCCCCACCCACGCTGGGGGAGTGACACAGGACAGCAAATTCCACCTACCCAAGGACAAATTGCTGCAGATAAACGGGCTGGGTTCACATCCCAAAGCTGAGGAGAATTGAAGACTTATAGAGAGAATAGGGCAAAATAAGAGACTAGAGAGTCAGTAATTTTAGGGAAAACGAGGGAATCTCCTTGGATTTTCTAGCCACATGTGGGGAGGGGAGAGAGAAGGGGAAGAACCAGAGAGAATTGTTCGCAGGTTTTGAGACGGAAAGAAACGGCACAAACAGGAAAAGGATGCAAGTGGCTCACCCCCGTGACCATAGGCGTGTGCAGCACATTTCATGAAGGTGTGCACCCTGGGAGCCCTGCCCTAGCCCCACCCCATCCACTGCCTCCCACTTCCTGCCCCCCTCAGAATCCCCAACCCCCCCTGCTCCTTGTCCCCTGACTGCCCCCTCCTGAGACCCCCCCACTGTAACTGCCTCCCTAGGACCCTACCCCCTACCTGTCCCCCTGACCCTTATCCACACCCCTGCCCCCAGACAGACCCCCGGGACTCCCATGCCCCATCCAACCGCTCCCCGCCTCTAACAGGACCCCCAGAACTCCCGACCCATCCAACTCCCTCTGCTCCCTGCCTGCCCCGACCCTGCTCCACCCCTCAACAGGCACCCCCCAAACCCTTAACCCATCCAACCCCCCTGCTCCTTGTCCCCTGACCGCCCCCTCCAGAGACCCCCCACCCTCTAATCACCCCCTCAACTATCCAACCCCCCTCCCCACCTCCTGGCAGCTCTGTCTAGTGGCTGCTCCCACTCACACACTCAAAGTGGCAGAGGAGGTTCCCTCTCCTTCGGGGGGTAAGGTTGCCTAGTGGTTAAGGCACAGGACTCAGGCTCAGGTGTTCTGGGTTTGAGTCTCTGCTCTGCCACAGACTCCCTGCTCAGCCTTGGGAAAGTCACTTCACCTCGTTGTGCCCTAGATCCCCCCTGCCCAATGGGGCCAACACTGACCCTGCCTCCTGGGCTAAATCCATCCATGGCTGGGTGATGGGGGGGGATGGAGATACCAACATGGGGAGATTTGGGCTGAATTTCTCCACAGCCGGAGAGTGAGAGCCAGCTCCACAGGGGGGATGGGAGCGAGAGGGGCTCAGGCCAGCTCCACACAGAGCGGGGGTCAGGGCTTCAGCCCTGCAACTTCTGCCACTAAGGTGGCTGGGGCTCCCGAGCCGGGGACTTCAGCCCCACATCTTCTGCCAGGGTCTGGGGTTCTCCTGCCTGCCCCAGGGGGGCTCCTCTCCCCCTCCATCCTCACCCGCCACAGTGCAGCTCCTGCTGGGGTCTGGGCTTCTCCCCCACCCCCGCCTCCCAACCCAGCAGGGCGTCTCCTCCCTGCCCCAGCTTGGCGCTTCTCCCCCCCCACTGCAGGAGGGGGCACAGGGGTTAGGGGTTGGGGTGAAGGGGGTGCAGGAGAGGGGCAGTGGCTGGTGGCACAGGAGGGGGTGCAGGGGTTGGGGTGAAGGGGGGCAGGAGAGGGGCAGTGGCTGGTGGCACAGGAGGGGGTGCAGGGGTTGGGGTGAAGGGGGTGCAGGAGAGGGGCAGTGGCTGGTGGCCCAGGTGTTGGGGTGAAGGGGATGCAGGAGAGGGGCAGTGGCTGGTGGCACAGGAGGGGGCGCAGGGGTTAGGGTGAAGGGGGTGCAGGAGAGGGGCAATGGCTGGGGCACAGGTGTTGGGGTGAAGGGGATGCAGGAGAGGGGCAGTAGCTGGTGGCACAGGAGGGGGTGCAGGGGTTGGGGTGAAGGGGGTGCAGGAGAGGGGCAGTGGCTGGTGGCACAGGAGGGGGCGCAGGGGTTGGGGTGAAGGGGGTGCAGGAGAGGGGCAGTGGCTGGGGGCACAGGAGGGGGTGCAGGGGTTGGGGTGAAGGGGGTGCAGGAGAGGAGCAGTGGCTGGGGGCACAGGAGGGGGTGCAGGGGTTAGGGTGAAGGGGGTGCAGGAGAGGGGCAATGGCTGGGGGCACAGGAGGGGGTGCAGGGGTTGGGGTGAAGGGGGTGCAGGAGAGGGGCAGTGGCTGGGGGCACAGGAGGAGGTGCAGGGGTTAGGGGTGAAGGGGTGCAGGAGAGGGGCAGTGGCTGGGGGCACAGGAGGGGGCGCAGGGGTTAGGGATGAAGGGGGTGCAGGAGAGGGGCAGTGGCTGGTGGCACAGGAGGAGGTGCAGGGGTTAGGGGTGAAGGGGGTGCAGGAGAGGGGCAGTGGCTGGTGGCACAGGAGGAGGTGCAGGGGTTAGGGGTGATGGGGATGCAGGAGAGGGGCAGTGGCTGGTGGCACAGGAGGAGGTGCAGGGGTTAGGGGTGAAGGGGTGCAGGAGAGGGGCAGTGGCTGGTGGCACAGGAGGGGGTGCAGGGGCTGGTGAAGGGGGGCAGGAGAGGGGCAGTGGCTGGTGGCACAGGAGGTGATGCAGGGGTTGGGGTGAAGGGGGTGCAGGAGAGGGGCAGTGGCTGGTGGCCCAGGTGTTGGGGTGATGGGGATGCAGGAGAGGGGCAGTGGCTGGTGGCACAGGAGGGGGCGCAGGGGTTAGGGTGAAGGGGATGCAGGAGAGGGCACAGGAGGGGGCGCAGGGGTTAGGGGTGAAGGGGGTGCAGGAGAGGGGCAGTGGCTGGGGACACAGGAGGGAGTGCAGGGGTTAGGGGTGAAGGGGGTGCAGGAGAGAGGCAGTGGCTGGGGGCACAGGAGGGGGTGCAGGAGTTAAGGGCAGAGGGGACACAGCGTAGGGGTTAGGGCACAGGAGGGGGCAGAGTTAGGGGTGGGGGAGGTGCAAGGGTCGGGAGTGCAGGAGCTGGGAGTAAAGGGGGAGGGGGATCGTCCAGGGGCGATGGGGAAGGGCCAAAGTACAAGGTTTACCCAGGGCACCATTTCCCCTCACGCGGGTCCTTGGTAACATTTCTTGCTGGGAGGGGGAGGGGAGAGGAGAGACGAGGCATTTTCTCTCTGTTTCTTTCCTCTCCATTTTCTGCTCCTTCCTTCAATTCCAGAAACCTCCCTTGTGTGTCAGACGGTGCAGTGACGCCCTCCCCACCCCAGGCCTCTGGAGCCTTTGGAGCAGGAAGATCCCAGGAGCTGAGAATGGATCCAGGGGTGGCAGGAAGGAGTCCTAGCAGCTCTTCTGGGAGCGCAGGAGAGGAATGACTCCCCCTTCTCTAGCTTCTCCCTGTGGGGCTCTGGGGAGCAGGGAGGGTTGTGTGATAAATTCCATCCAACTCCCCCTTTGATCCAAGCCGAGGGACGTCTCAGCTCTGCACGATCCCCTTGGCAGGGCCAAACAAGGGATGTTTTCCACTGCCCAGGAGACCCAGCCAGGGACTGATGTGCTGGAGATATGTTGGGAAAAGGGACTGTCTGAATTGCCAAGGTAGGAAACGAACCATCTACTGCAACGTCATTAACCACAAACACACTCTAGCCATGCTCCAGCCAGTAGGGAAATGGGCAGGAACTCTGGCTGTTCAGCCATGGCCACACATACAGAGCTGCACAGCAGTGAGTGTGCTGGGGAAGCTGGTCCGAGTGAACAATTGGAAATGACCCTTCAGTGAGAACAGAAGCAGAGTGTAGAAAGGCCCCTGTGTTAAGTGGTTGTGGCTGAGGCCTTAGGGAGCTGGGTTAGAAGCCACAGGGTGTTTCTGTGGAGGTTTGATTCTTGCCAGCTAGGCAAGGCTGGTGTGTGGTGTCTCCATGGCTGTGCTTTCAGTGAAGCAGGTTTCTCTATCCCATTGTTCCAGGGGCATCCTACTAGATTGCCAGCTGCTTTTCGACTGCAGTGTGGAGACTGTGTGTGCGTGGGGAGAGACAGTGTGTGTGTTGGGGAAGAGTGAGTGTGTTGAGGTAGGTAGGAGCGGATCATTATTATCCCTACTTGAAAGAGGGAGAAGCTAAGGCTGAGAAAGGAGAATTGACTTGTCTTAGGTCACACAGCCAGTCAGGGGCAGAGTTGGGAATAGGACCCAAGAGCCCTGATTTTCAAACTAACCATCGGATCTTGAATTTCAGACATTGAATGACCTGAGTAAAGTGCTCTCAGATGAGCTCCAGACCAAAAACAGTGCACAGGAATTATTCAGCAAGTATTTTAGGAGAACTGCAATGTTAGAGAGAATCATGAACTGCTCAGAGACCATTAATGCAGAGAAGCAGCAAAATTCATCACACATAGAACTGGTTCTGACTTATTTACTTGCTCTTAAAAAAGACCAACAAGGATCTGAGTCTCCTCCCTGTCAATAACCCCCTGCTCAGCCAATCAGGGTAGAGACTGAGGACGGGAGGCGGAGGGTTCTCACCAGAGAGCCCAAAGGATGGCCCAGGTCACTAGTGGGGATCACTGCCCGAGCACTATTTCAGCCCCACAGTTTTGGGTGGACCTCCCACAGTGGGAGCTGCAGAGCACTCCCCCGCAACACACACACACACACACACACACCTCTCCTAGTGTTGGGAGGGGAACAGGAGAAAGGACAAAAGAAGAAAGAGACGAAGAGAAAGGAGGGAGGGAGGGATGGAGGAAAAGGTGAAACAAAAAGGACAAACCCCAATGTCCCCAGTGATTCTAAGGGACAAAATCCCAGGTGAGGAATAAACTTCTGCCTCCTTAAGCTCCTGTTTTCCATGCCTAGAATTCAACTCTCACCAGATGGATCAGACTGAACAGGTTTCAGACCTCGAGGAGGCTCTTAGCTTCTAAACAGGGACGGCTGTTTTCTAGTAAAATCACTAGAAGGGAAGGAGAAAACTCGAAAGAGGTTCCTCCTGGCGCTCACGTCCGTGAACCCGAATACTCCCTCAGTCCTCAAAGAGAGACCTGGAGAAGGAGACTTGCTGCAGCAAAGCCACAGGGGTCTCTGAGGTTTCCCTGGCCCCTCCCCCCTGTCCTGCCTGGCTGATGTCAGCATCTCTCTGTGAGGTCACCACCTCCCCACCACCTTGGACCAATAGTCTGAGGTCCTGCAAAAGGCCTTTGCGATGTCACTGCCGCACCCCTCCCTTGCTGTGCCAATGTCCTGCCCCTTGCCAGGCACTGTGGAGGTTTGAGCTACTCCCTGTGGATCACCCCACTCAAGGAGCGTTCGTTCTAGGCAGCAAGCCGGCTAGACAGGGAAACATCAGACGCTGCTCCCAATGCTACACTCAGTTTTTCAGAAATTATGGCCAGAAGAGACCATTAGAGCATCTAATCATATAATCATAGAATATCAGGGTTGGAAGGGACTTCAGGAGGTCATCTACTCCAATCTAATGCTCAAAGCAGGACCAATCCCCAACTAAATCATACCAGCCAGGGCTTTGTCAAGCCTGAGCTTAAAAACCTCTAAGGAAGGAGATTCCACCACCTCCCTAGGTAACCTATTCCAGTGCTTCACCACTCTCTGAATGAAAAAGTTTTTCCTAATATCCAACCTAAATCTCCCCCACTGCAACTTGAGACCATTACTCCTTGTTCTGTCATCAGGTACCACTGAGAACAGTCTAGATCCATCCTCTTTGGAACCCCCTGTCAGGTAGTTGAAAGCAGCTATCAAATCCCCCCCCAGTCTTCTCTTCTGCAGACTAAACAATCCCAGTTCCCTCTGCCTCTCCTCATAAGTCATGTGCTCCAGCCCCCTAATCATTTTTTGTTGCCCTCCGCTGGACTTTTTCCAATTTTTCCACATCCTTCTTGTAGTGTGGGGCCCAAAACTGGACACAGTACTCCAGATGAGGCTTCACCAATGTCTAATAGAGGGGAATGATCACTTCCCTCGATCTGTCGGCAATGCCCCTAATTATACAGCCCAGAATGCCATTAGCCTTCTTGGCAACAAGGGCACACTGTTGACTCATAGCCAGCTTCTCGTCTACTGTAACCCCTAGGTCCTTTTCTGCAGAACTGCTTCCTAGCCATTCGGTCCCTAGTCTGTAGCAGTGAATGTGATTCTTCCGTCCTAAGTGCAGGACTCTGCATTTGTCCTTGTTGAACCTCATCAGGTTTCTTTTGGCCCAGTCCTCTAATTTGTCTAGGTCCCTCTGTATCCTATCCCTACCCTCCAGCGTATCTATCACTACTCCCAGTTTAGTGTCATCTGCAAACTTGCTGAGGGTGCAGTCCACGCCATCCTCCAGATCACTAATGAAGATATTGAACAAAACCGGCCCCAGGACTGACCCTTGGGGCACTCCACTTGAAATTGGCTGCCAACTAGACATGGAGCCGTTGATCACTACCCGTTGAGCCCGACGATCTAGCCAGCTTTCTATCCACCTTACCGTCCATTCATTCAGCCCATACTTTAACTTGCTGGCAAGAATGCTGTGGGAGACCGTATCAAAAGCTTTGCTAAAGTCAACGAATAACACATCCACTGCTTTCCCCTCATCCACAGAGCCAGTTATCTCCTCATAGAAGGCAATTAGGTTAGTCAGGCATGACTTGCCCTTGGTGAATCCATGCTGACTGTTCCTGATCACTTTCCTCTCCTCTAAGTGCTTCAGAATTGATTCCTTGAGGACCTGCTCCATGATTTTTCCAGGGACTGAGGTGAGACTGACTGACCTGTAGTTCCCCGAATCCTCCTTCTTCCCTTTTTTAAAGATGGGCACTACAGTAGCCTTTTTCCAGTCATCCAGGACCTCCCCCGTTTGCCATGAGTTTTCAAAGATAATGGCCAATGGCTCTGCAATCACATCCGCCAACTCCTTTAGCACCCTCGGATGCAGTGCATCCTGCCCCATGGACATGTGCTTGTCTCCGGTTTCTCTAAATAGTCCCGAACCACTTCTTTCTCCACAGAGGGCTGGTCACCTTCTCCCCATACTGTGCTGCCCAGTGCAGCAGTCTGGGAGCTGACCTTGTTTGTGAAGACAGAGGCAAAAAAAAGCATTGAGTACATTAGCTTTTTCCACATCCTCTGTCCACTAAGTTACCTCCCTCATTCAGTAAGGGGCCCACACTTTCCTTGACTTTCTTCATGTTACTAACATACCTGAATAAACCCTTCTTGTTACTCTTAACATCTCTTGCTAGATGCAACTCCAAGTGTGATTTGGCCTTCCTGATTTCACTCCTGCATGCCTGAGCAATATTTTTATACTCCTCCCTGGTCATTTGTCCAATCTTCCACTTCTTGTAAGCTTCTTTTTTGTGTTTAAGATCAGCAAGAATTTCACTGTTAAGCCAAGCTGGTCGCCTGCCATATTTACTATTCTTTCTACACATCAGGATGTTTTTTTCCTGCAACCTCAATAAGGATTCTTTAATCCTTTAGAAGATTGGAACTGATTTCAGTGGAGGCACATGTTTGCTAGGTTTTTATGCATTTGCACAGGAAAACATTGAGTGTTTCCATTCATTTCAGGGATCCCTATTCAGTAGAACTCCTGAACATAATGGAAATACCATTATTTTTGTTGAAGGAAGAGGATCGTAAGGGAGCACTTGGATTTGAACCAAGGACCACTTAAACTGCTGTCAAACATTCTACCACTGAGAATACCCCCATGACTGCTGTATTGGTAAGTCAGAGCTCTTAAAGATTTTGAAGGACAGGCCCTGCCTCAGCGATCTCCTGTTCTGTTCCCAGACAACAGTGCTTTTAAAAATGGGGTTTGATTAAACTTATAGATCCATGTAAACACCACAGCTTGCACACCCACCCACTTAGCTTCCCCCAGTGACATAGCTACCACCTCTCAGGGAGATGGATTAACTACACGGACGGGACAGCTCTCTCCCCTCTGCTTAGAGCATCTCCATTATTTATGAATAGGTGGGAAATAACCTCCTGAATGGACAGTAACCAATTTAGCAAATATTGCTGGCTCTGCATTCAATATGGGTACCTGGTCGTATTGGCTGGATTAGTAGGAGCATTGCCGGCAGATCGAGGGAAGTGATTATTCCCTTCTATTCGGCACTGGTGAGGCCACATCTGGAGCATTGCGTCCAGTTTTCGCCCCCCCACTACAGAAACAAATTGGAGAGAGTCTAGGGGAGGGCAACAAAAATGATTGGGGGCAGGGGACTGACGAGGAGAGGCTGAGGGCAGGGCCACCCAGAGGGAGGGCAGGGGGGGCAATTTGCCCCAGGCCCTGCAGGGCCCCCATGTGAATACAGGATTCTAGAGTATTGCAACTTTTTTTTATGGAAGGGGCCCCCAAAATTGTTTTGCCCCAGGCCCCCTGAATCCTCTGGGCGGCCCTGCCCCCTCCACCCCCTTGACTCGTTCTCCTCGCTCTGAGGCCCCACCTGTGCTCCGCCCTCACTCCCATTTGACCACTTCCCACCCCCGCTCTTCCACTGTGGCTGAGGCCTGCTGGTCCACCTTCCGCTCGCTCCTCTCCTCCCTGAAGGCCTCCTGGTGCCTCTCCACCCCCTACCCCAAGGCCTGCCTGCTGCCCCCACCTCTCTGCCCCCACCTCCCTGCCCCTCCCCTGAGACCCGCCCTGCCCACCGCCCCCACCTCTCTGCCCCTCCCCTGAGACCCGCCCTGCCCACCGCCCCCACCTCTCTGCCCCTCCCCTGAGACCCGCCCTGCCCATCGCCCCCACCTCTCTGCCCCTCCCCTGAGACCCGCCCTGCCCATCGCCCCCAACTCTCTGCCCCTCCCCTGAGACCAGCCCCGCCCACCGCCCCCACCTCTCTGCCCCTCCCCTGAGACCCGCCCTGCCCACCGCCCCCACCTCTCTGCCCCTCCCCTGAGACCAGCCCCGCCCACCGCCCCCACCTCTCTGCCCCTCCCCTGAGACCCGCCCTGCCCACCGCCCCCACCTCTCTGCCCCTCCCCGGAGACCCGCCCTGCCCACCGCCCCCACCTCTCTGCCCCTCCCCTGAGACCCGCCCTGCCCACCGCCCCCACCTCTCTGCCCCTCCCCTGAGACCCGCCCTGCCCACCACCCCCACCTCTCTGCCCCCTCCCCTGAGACCCGCCCTGCCCACCACTTGCACCTCTCTGCCCCTCCCCTGAGACCCGCCCTGCCCACCACCCCCACCTCTCTGCCCCCTCCCCTGAGACCTGCCCTGCCCACTGCCCCCACCTCTCTGCCCCTCCCC
Source organism: Mauremys mutica (assembly GCF_020497125.1). Classification (NCBI taxonomy): domain Eukaryota; kingdom Metazoa; phylum Chordata; order Testudines; family Geoemydidae; genus Mauremys; species Mauremys mutica. The sequence goes on from NW_025423258.1 coordinate 73,250, forward strand.
TGAGACCCGCCCTGCCCACCGCCCCCACCTCTCTGCCCCTCCCCTGAGACTCGCCCCGCCCACCGCCCCCACCTCTCTGCCCCTCCCCTGAGACACGCCCCGCCCACCGCCCCCACCTCTCTGTCCCTCCCCTGAGACACGCCCCGCCCACCGCCCCACCTCTTTGCCCCTCCCCTGAGACTCTCCCCGCCCACCGCCCCCACCTCTCTGCCCCCTCCCCTGAGACCCGCCCTGCCCACCACCCCCACCTCTCTGCCCCCTCCCCTGAGACCAGCCCTGCCCACCGTCCCCACCTCTCTGCCCCTCCCCTGAGACCCGCCTTGCTCACCGCCCCCACCTCTCTGCCCCTCCCCTGAGACCCTCCCTGCCCACCGCCCCCACCTCTCTGCCCCCTCCCCTGAGACCCGCCCTGCCCACCACCCCCACCTCTCTGCCCCCTCCCCTGAGACCTGCCCTGCCCACTGCCCCCACCTCTCTGCCCCCTCCCCTGAGACCTGCCCTGCCCACTGCCCCCACCTCTCTGCCCCTCCCCTGAGACCCGCCCTGCCCACCGCCCCCACCTCTCTGCCCCTCCCCTGAGACTCACCCCGCCCACCGCCCCCACCTCTCTGCCCCTCCCCTGAGACACGCCCCGCCCACCGCCCCCACCTCTCTGCCCCTCCCCTGAGACACGCCCCGCCCACCCCCCCACCTCTCCGCCCCTCCCCTGAGACCCGCCCCGCCCACCACCCCCACCTCTCTGCCCCTCCCCTGAGACCCGCCCTGCCCACCGCCCCCACCTCTCTGCCCCTCCCCTGAGACCAGCCCTGCCCACCGCCCCCACCTCTCTGCCCCTCTCCTGAGACCCGCCTTGCTCACCGCCCCCACCTCTCTGCCCCTCCCCTGAGACACGCCCCGCCCACCGCCCCCACCTCTCTGTCCCTCCCCTGAGACCCGCCCCGCCCACCGCCCCCACCTCTCTGCCCCTCCCCTGAGACCCACCCCGCCCACCGCCCCACCTCTTTGCCCCTCCCCTGAGACCCGCCCTGCCCACCGCCCCCACCTCTCTGCCTCTCCTGAGACCCACCCTGCCCAGCGCTAACACCTCTCTACCCCCTCCCCTGAGACTTGCCCTGTCCACCTCTTTCCTCGGTCATCTGTTGTTATTCCTTGAAACACCAAGGGTGGAATAAAAAGCTGAATTTACTCCAGGGTGAGGAAAGAAAGGAGCCACCAACCCCCTGACAAATCTCAGTGCCCCAGAGAAAACCTGCCCCCTGCTATTGCAATCACTGATGTGCTGGGGATATGGCAGGAAAGGGACTGTCTGAATGATCAAGGCAGGAAATGGACAACAATCTACAGCAACGTCATTGACCACAAACACACTCTAACCATGCTCCAGCCAGAAGGGAAATGAGCAGGAATTCTTGCAGTTCAGCCATGGACACACTTACACAAGGGCACAGCAGTGTGTGTGCTGGGGGAGCTGGTCTGAGGAAACAACTGGAATTGATCACTCAGTGAGAACAGAACTAGAGTGCAGTGAGAGACACATCTCAGCCGAGTGGTTGGCGCGGTGGATTAGAAATCCATTGGGGTCTCCCTGCGCGGGTTCAAATCCTGCCAACTATGGAGAAAGTTGTGGTTCTTTAGTTTCAAGGGAGCTGGGTCTTGTCTCACTCTCAAGCTGTGTCTACACTATTGGGTAATGCGGCTTTAAAGTGTTTTAATTAAACAGCTGTTGCATGTCCACACTATGCCCCTTGTGTCACCAGAGCACATCCACGCTAGAATCTCGGATGGCCACAGAGAGCAGTGCACTGTGGGTAGCTGTGCAACTGGCTACAGGGTGCTTTGGGAAGGGTTTGCAATGCCTCATGGGCCGGTACAGCATCACATGATGCAGGTTTCTCTATCCCACCGTTCCATGGGCATCTTACTAGATTGCCAGCTGCTTTTCAACTGCAGTGTGCATGGCGGGGTAGAGACTGCGTGTGTGTGGGGAGAGGGAGTGTGTGTGTGGGGAGAGGGAGTGTGTCGCACACTGTCTCTATGTTCAGACAGCTGCTGCAAGCAACCAGGCCTGAGGCAGGGGGAGGGGGCAGCCCCAACATCAGCCCCCGCTTCCCTCACTGGCTCAGCTCAGCACAGCAGCCTCTGTCACACGCACACACACACCGCTGCTGCTGAGCTCTGTGTCAGGGGTGCTGGAACAGGGGATTTAGAGGGCCGTGGCTCCACCACTCTTAACTGGCTGTTAGGACAAATGATGGAGGAGGGAAAGGGGGAGTCTTGGGGAGGGAGAGGAATTCTGTGGGAGTGGCCTCGGGGGGAGAGGTGGTGTGAGTGTGGGTCCTTGGGGAAGGGTTTTCATGGGAGTGCCACAGTTCAGACAATAGTGACCCCTCCCACTGTAAGGAAGCTCCCACCGCCCCTGCTCTGTGTTTGTAGCGCGGGAGAGAGCAGGGTTCCAGGGCAGTGATTTGCTCCCCGGGGCTCCGCCAGGGGCGCTTGGGAGGCTGCAGGGAGCCCTGGGCCCTTTAAATCACCAGACTGGGGAAGCCGGGCCGGGCTGGCACAGCGTACCCGCTCTTGCCAGTACCCCATACCGGAATGTACCAGCTTACGTTCACTTCTGGAAGGTCCTCACGTGGATCAATAACTGGTTAAAAACCAGGAAACAAAGGGTAGGAATAAATGGACAGTTTTCAGGATGCAAACAGGTAACTAGTGGTGCCTGTACTGGGACTAGTCAACATATTCATAAACGACCTGCTGAACAGCGAGGTGACAAAATTTGCGGATGATCCAAAACTACAGAGGATAGTTAAGTCCGAAGCAGACTGGGAGGAGCTAAAAAGAGATTTCACAAAACTGGGTGAAAGGGCAACAAAATGGCAGATGAAATTCAATGTTGATCAATGCAAAGTGATGCACATTGGCAAACATGATCCCAACTCTACATAGAAAACGATGGGATGTAAAATAGCTGTTCCAACTCAAGTGAGAGATCTTGGAGTCACTGTGGACAGTTCTCTGCAAACATCCACTCAATGGGCAGTGGCAGGCAAAAAGCGAACAGAATGTTGGGAGTCATTAAGAAAGGGATAGAGAATAAGAGAGAAAATCTTATTGCCACTGTATAAATCCATGGTACGCCCATGTCTTGAATACTGCGTGCAGATATGGTCGCTCCATCGTAAAAAAGATGTATTGGAATTGGAAAAGGTTCAGAAACGGGTATGGAGTGTCTGCCATATGAGGAGAGAATAATAAGACTGGGACTTTTCAGCTTGGAGAAAAGCTGACTAAGGGGCAATATGCTAGAGGTCTATAAAATCATGACTGGTGTGGGGAAAGTAAATAAGGAGTGTTACTTATTCCTTCTCATAACACAAGAACTAGGGGTCACCAAATGAAATGAATAGGGAGCCCGTTTAAAACAAACACAAGGAAGTATTTTTTCACACAACGCACAGTCAACCTGCAGAACTCCTTGCCAGAGGAGGTTGTGAAGGCCAAGACTATAACAGGCTTCAAAAAAAGAGCTAAATCAATTCATGGAGGACATGCTCTGAGCCAGGATGGGCAGAGAAGGTGTCCCTAGTCTCTGCCAGGAGCTGGGAATAGGTGACAGGGGATGGGTCACTTGGTGATTCCCTGTTCTGTTCATTCCCTCTGGGGCACCTGGCTTTGGCCGCTATGGGAAGACAGGATACTGGGTTAGATGGACCCAGTCTGACCCAGTCTGGCCGTTCGTATGTCCTTACGTCCTTATGCTCCTTTCATAAGATGTCTGGGATTCTGTCTCACAACGTGTCTCTGAGGTCTCAGCCAAAATGCCCAGACAGGCAAACACTCTGGGCTCCTGAACCCTCTGCCCCCCACCTAGTGCCCTATGGCTCATCCCTGACCCTTGCTGCTACTCCTTGCTATAGACTGAAAGGAGCGGAGGCAGCGCAGGAGCCTTCTGGGGACGCAGATCTGAGGCTTTGGGAGAGACACATTGTCTGAGCCATCAGAGCGCTGTAAACCCTGCAGTCACCACCTCAATCTGGGGCCTGTTCCAGCCTGAGTCTGGGCTGCCGCGATCCCTTCCCCAGAGCAGGGCGCCCACAGATAACAGCCTGGAAATAGGCGTGTGAGACTAACTCCTGTTCTCCCTGACAGGGCCTCCCCTACACCAAGTGCCTCTCCCAGGCAAGAAGTGTCTTCGGTGCCCCGACCCCCATGTTAAAATTTTGAATATCTTATTTTTCATTGCATTTGTAGCTCAGCTCGTGATTTTGACGCACAATTTTGATGCATGATTTTCTCTGTCATATAAGATGATAAATTTGCAGGCTAGGTTCTGTAAACCTGTATTTATTCATGCCATATATAAGCAAATAAAACAAATGCATTTTCTTTAGGCATATAGAAACTTTTTAATTTTGACAGTAACTGAAATGTACTAACATCTAGCAATGGAACTGTCACTAGCACAGGGTGGGCCGGTATTAAATAGTGTTACAGCGTTAGGATGTTAACCCCAGGCCTTTAGTTGAAAGGTCGCTTCTCTCGCCTTTCCCCCATGAACTGAAGTGCAGCATTACAGAGATCCAAAGATTGGCCAATGGCATTTCCAAGTGCTAAAATAGCAAGCGATGTCAGTCTCTCATTGGCTATCAGCGACTGAAGATGTGGTTTAATGAGCTGGAGCTTCAAGGCGAGGGTGGGTCTGTCCACTGCCTTCCGTTGCACTGCTAGGCCCCAAGTCCCTGGTGGCCAATATGTGAGGCTGGGAGAAGAGAGTGGGGTGGCAAGTGGTGGCAGGACTTTTGCCACCAGGGTCTAGCTGCCCAACTTCCTCCTGGTACTGCTGGCCCCCCGTCGCTTTCAGGTAACACAGGAACTAAGGCAGGAATAGGGCGAGGAAGCGAGTAAAGCCGAGCAAGGAAGGCAAAAGTGAATCTTGTCTTCATGGGCCGCTCGCAATGACGTCCTTTTTCTGTGCCACAGCTGACAACAACATCCCAGACAGAAAAGCAGGAGGCCAAAAAGAAACCGAGCAGCTGCTGAAGTAGTTCAGTTGGGAGCGTGCTAGACTAACAGGCTCTTCTGTCCCCCTTTGTGCACGGGTGGGATGTTTTCTGAAAGTGCAGCAGTTCCTTTAACTGCCACGAGTCCCTCATTTCATGCTATGCAGCAGGAAAAGGCAGCATGGGCTTCTGCACCGAGTTGGCCCACCTGACATTTCATTCTTCTCTTGCTCTTTGTCAGCAAGGGGAAGAAAAAGAAGCTCTCCCTCAAGCTGGAGTCACAAGGGCGACGTAAGGACGACTTCCTGAGCGCCCGCTCCAGTGCTCTGCTCTGCCAGCTGACCTATTGAAGGGCTGTCACCACTTTCTCCAGGTTTATCCATCGGTCTGTACCAGGGTGAGCAACAACCAAGCAGGTGGAGTTTCTGTAGTGTAGTGGTTATCACATTTGCCTAACACGCAAAAGGTCCCTGTTGCAGAAACATGCTGGCTTCCTTTTGCCAGATCCCCTTGCTGTTCAGGAAGACGCTCCTCCTTCTCCTTTTGGCCTGTCCCTGGGATAACTCCAACCCCTGCATGACAGAGGGTGCTGACAGCAGTGGAGAAAGCACCTTGGCGTCAGGCTGGAGAACCTAGAGGAGTGCGGCGTGTCACCTTTTGGAGGCTTGTGGCTTGGCCTCCTCTGCCCTGGGAGGTTGGCCGGTGGAGGCCGGCTCTTCCTGCTGGCCTCCTCTGCGTGACTTGCCAAAGGAGGAAGTGAGGCAGGAATGGGGCAAAAGAGGAAAGTCGAGCTGAGGAAGGCAGGGCAGAAGCTAAGCACCTCAGTGCGGCTAAGTGGGGTTAGTAGAGCATCACCATTCGTTCTGCAAAGCCGGGGGAGGTGCGGTTGGTTGCTGGGAAGCAGAATCCTGTGCCTGCCTCTTGGCTTCCCAGGGGTGGCTCCTTGCAGCCCAGGAGAAGCGGGATTCTGGGGGGAAGGAAAAGCAGCAATGGCGAGGCTGAGTGGGCTCCTTTCTGGCCGACATGGTGGGCTGTGGTGGGTCTGGGAGTTGCCTGTAAGCCGTAAGTGGACTTGGTGCAGTGAAAACCGCTGCTCCATTCTGGCTGACCTGGAGGCGCCATTGATGACTTGGGAGTGGGGGCAGGGCGCTGGCTGTGAGCAAATGGGATCCAGGAAGCCCCAGCCTGCCCCTCCAGGGGCCCAGTCTTCTTCTTCTCTCCTGCCATGGGGAGCCCGGCCTTAAGCCTGCCCAGCATGCACTGCAGCTCGAGCATTAAGCCTTCCTGTGTGGCCTGTGCTGGAGCTGACCCTGGACCCCTGTGGGGCACTGTTGGGGGAAATCCCGACTGCAAATAATTCTGGCCACAAGATCAACCCATTGGGTCGAATGGGGCAAGCTGGAGGCCTGGTGCCTTAGTCCGTGGGGCCAGCAGGTCAAGCCATTTTCCTGCATGTGGGGGAGGCAGCCGCTGTGGTTTGCCCTTCCTGCTCCCTGCGCTGCTGCACCCTAAAATCCCTGTCGGCCGGCAAGATGGGCTGGGAGCCTGGAGAGAGGAGGCAAAGGGGTGGCCTGAGCCCCCTCGGCCACTGCCCCTGCCCCAGGCAGCCCACAGAGACCTGATGCCTCCCCAAGTGACACACGGAGATGTGCCAGCAGCGCTAAGGCGGCTCCCTGCCCACTCTGCCCCCTCCCTCCCTGCCACACGGCTCCTGGAAGTGGCCGGCCCTGCAGCCCTGAGTGCAAACACCACAGCTGACCCGCCCCCGTATCCCACTGCCTAGGAGCCACTGCCGGAGGGGAGTGTGTGCCAGTCACTTTGGGAGCTGTGCTGCCTGAGGTAAGCACCTCCACCCCCGACCACCTCCTGCACCCCTACCCCTGCCCCAGCACAGAGGCTCCCTGTGTCTTGAACAAGCACTTTCAAGGATTGGCCAAGAACTTCTGCTCTGTTTCTGTGAAAGAGACACAAAAAAGGGAGCCCAACGGAGAAGTTGAGTTCGCAAGCACAAACTGGCAGGGCCAAGCCTGGATCTCTCAGTTACTCAGAAGGCTCTTCAGCCAGCTCTTCCCAAAGGCCAGTCTCTAGAGGCTTTTGTGACATGATGTACTTCAAAATAGCTCCCTGTAGCTCACATAGTCATAGAATCATAGAATCTCAGGGTTGGAAGGGACCTCAGGAGGTCATCTAGTCCAACCCCCTGCTCAAAGCAGGACCAACCCCAACTAAATCATCCCATCCAGGGCTTTGTCAAGCCTGACCTTAAAAACCTCTAAGGAAGGAGATTCCACCACCTCCCTAGGTAACACATTCCAGTTCCTCACCACCCTACTAGTGAAAAAGTTTTTCCTAATGTCCAACCTAAACCTCCCCCTCATCATTCATATATGGCTGTGATATGTCCTACCAACCATTCCATGTAAGTTATCATATGAAAAGTCATGATCTGCTGAAATCGGTTATTCTGTCCAAATATGTATAGCATGAGGGTGTGTGAAGTTATGCATTTTGCTGTATGGTTGTTACTGAAATAGGCTATAATTTTGCTAGTGACCCCTGCCGAGGAGGGTGTTCAACAGCCATGAATCAGCAGAGGAATTGTAATTAAGGGATTTCCAATTCAGTGACAGATGCCCAAACACAACACTGTGGGGACTGCTCAAGTCTATGACTCAGTTGCACAAGACCACACCAGGAGGATTCCCCAACCTAGTGACTCAGCAGAGCCCACCTGGACACGTCTGGGCAAGTGTCTTCTAGACACTTGAACTAAGGATATAAAATAGGAGACTGTGGCATCATGTTTTTGCCTTTCTCCTCCCCCACCTATGCTGGAAGCAGCAGGAATCCTGAGAAAATGAAGCTCCTCTGAGGACAGTAATCCAGGTTTTAGGGGGAATTCTATGTATTAAGGAGGGTAACATCCAGTAGGATGAGAAAATTGCTTGACCTAACTACTGCCTAGTGTAATAAGGTGTAAAGTTTAGATTTTGCTGTGGTCATACAGTGCTTAGTGCTCTGCGTTCTGGCCTCAAGAGCCATGGATGCATGTTGAGTTACGATGACCTTTTCCTTGTCTCCACATTTCTTATGTGCCTCCTTCTGACACTTGTCAGAAAAAAAAACTGGTTTCTTTTGCAAGCATTTGCATTGCAAGGCAGAGGCAGTCTTCTCTGTTTCCGCAAAAGATTCACCAAAAGGTGGGAAGAGCAGACACATTTGTTAAGGCACTACTGGGAGCTGCATCCCTAACTCCACTTTACCTGGCAGGTGAATCACCCAGCTTAGCCACGGTGCAACTCTCTGGGACTTTTCTCCCAACCGCTCCATTTTTCATCAATGACAATCAAAAGGAAGGTGACATGACATCTGTGTGTGAACATCTCTAGGGAATCACAAGGACGTGTGGCGCAGGCTCTCGTGTTGCAGCAATTGCAGTCGAAGCAACCGCCATGCCAATGTCAGTCATAGCAGCGTTTTCATCAACTCCAGGTTTGTGATTTGATTGTTTCCAATGCTTCTCTCCAAAGAAGCCTTTTCCTTAGCAAGCAATGACTTGGATACCAAGGGAGGCGTCTTCTGTTTCCTAGGAAGACACAGGAAAATGTGAGCAGAGGAGACAAAAGCCATACACCAAGGCACCACTGGGAGTTGAACCCAGGATCTGCTGTTTACTAGACAGGTGCTTTAGCCAGCTAAGCCATGGTGCCTGCCTGAAGAAAGTATTTGCAACTGTTTCATTTGATGGTTCAAGTCAACACCTGCAAATTCTAAAGTACAGACGTTCCCCATTTCCCTCAAGACTTGCAGACCTTGAGGTGTCTGGCTCTCTGTGCACAGAAAGCCACAGCTGAGTAGACAGAGGGGCTTCTAACATGTGCCTCTCCCACCAGTCACTGTGATCATATAATGGTTAGTGATCTGTGTTTCAGTCGCAGCAACCTCGGCTCAGTTCTGAGTCATGGTAACCTTTCCTTCAGCTCCAGACTTCTCATTTGCCACTTTCCATGTGTGGTGGGCCGTCTGCCCCAAACAAGCAGGAGAAAGATTAAGGCAGCCTTGAAGAGGCTGTGCAGAACCCAGCCTATCAAGAAAGGGCTTATTGGGAGAGCCAATCAGGAGAAGGCTTGCTGGAGCAGCCCATATATAAAGAGCTGCTCAGCACAGCAAGAGTTAGTCACTCCTTGGAGTTTGAGGAGGGAGGATTGGTTGCCATGAAGGACGGGCGGGCGGACACCATGATCAGAGTAGTGCTGGGGTAATGGGTGCATGAGTGACCTCCTGGCTGACTACTGCCAGACTAAGGCCCTGATACAAAGGTGGAGGAAGGTTCTAGGTCTGTTGGGAAATGGTTCAGGGAAACAGATGGCAGGGTTGGAGGTTCACACCTTTTGCCTCAGTAGCCACTGACACAGGTGGCTACACCCTGGACTGCAGCCGGCCACTGAGGCAAGTGTCTGGGTAGAGGACATATCCCCCCCCCAGCAGGGGGGAGAGAACTGAGTGGGGCACAGCCAGAGAGCTGTGTCCATAAGAAGACACTGAAGTCCTGAGAGCAACATGGGTCCTAATGATAGAACAGATGGTGGCCAGACGCTACTAGATGAAGGCGCACCGGTGAACCAGAGATAATTGCTAGGATGGTCAGCAGGAGATGCTGCGGTGAGGCATGCCCCATGGCACCAAGACTCAGCCGCAAGGAAGGCTCTCTCTGTCTTGAACAAGCACTTAGAACTATTCTACTGACAGATCTTTCTTTCTCTGAAAAGAGACAAAAAAAGGAGCCAACAGACACACTAGGTTCGGCGAGGAAGGCCGAGCCAGGCTCTCCTGATTAGTAGGAAGGTTCTTCAGCCAGCTCTTCCCAAAGATCACTATCTAGAGACCTTTTAATAGCCACTGCAGATGTTCACCACAAAAGAGATGCCAAAATGGAGTTCTCCACTGCCTACAGCCATCATGCTACCTGGAGTTCTGTGCACAGAGAGGCCCCTGCTGGTGGGAAAAGGCTTTGGTAGAGACTCTTCTGACACCACCCATTCTCATATAGTGTTTAGCGCTCTGTGTTGTGACTTCAGCATCCAGAGATGCCAGTTCAATTGGGGGACATTTTTCCTGTCTCCACATTTGTCTAATGGCTCCTTTCAACACTTGTCACCAAAAAGACCTGTTTCTTTTGCAAGCGATGTACAGCTAGGCAAATACTACCTCCAGGTTTGATGTCTTGATTTGAAAAAGATGTTGTGAAATTGGAGCTGGGGCAGCAAAGAGCCACCAAATGTTGTGAGGTCTGGAGGAAAATGCCTTCTAGTGAGCTATTGAAAGAGCTCAACCTGTTTAGCTTATCAAAAGAAGATTGAAAGGTGACTTCAATGAAGTGTTGAAGTGCCTTAATGGAGAGAAAAGATTGGATATTAAAGGGCTCTTGAATCGAGCAGAGAAAGGCATAAGAAGACCCAGTGGCTGGAAGGTGAAAAGAGACAAATTCATATTACAACTAAGGCACAAATATTCAACAGCGAGGATGATTCACCACAGGAACAAGCTACCAAGGAAAGTGATGGATTCTCCATCTCTTGATGTCATTTCATGAAGACTAGATGCCTTTCTGGAATGTCTTTGCCCCCAAAGTAGCTATTGTGCCATACAGGAGGCCTGTGATATGCAGGGGGTCAGATTAGATGCTCTAATGGTCTTTTCTGGCCATAAAGTCGACTAATTTCTGAAAATCTGAGTGTAGCATTGGGAGCAGCGTCTGATGTTTCCCTGTCTAGCCGGCTTGCTGCCTAGAACGAACGCTCCTGGAGTGGGGTGATCCACAGGGAGTAGCTCAAACCTCCAAAGTGCCTGGCCAGGGGCAGGACATTGGCACAGCAAGGGAGGGGTGTGGCAGTGACATCACAAAGGCATTTTGCAGGACCTCAGCCTATTGGTCCAAGGTGGTGGGGAGGTGGTGACCTCACAGAGAGATGCTGACATCAGCCAGGCAGAACAGGGGCGAGGGGCCAGGGAAACCTCAGAGACCCCTGTGGCTTTGCTTCAGCAAGTCTACTTCTCCAGGTCTCTCTCTGAGGACTGAGAGAGTATTCGGGTTCACGGACGTGAGTGCCAGGAGGAACCTCTTTCGAGTTTTCTCCTTCCCTTTCAGTGATTTTACTAGAAAACAGCCGTCCCTGTTTGGAAGGTAAGAGCCTCCTGGAGGGAAGAGGTGTCATGGGGTGTCACAGTTCGGATGCCGGTGGCCCCCCTATGTATGGAAGTTCCTGCCCCCTGCTCTGTGTTCGCAGTGCCGGAGAGCAGCATTCCACGGCAGTGATTTGCTCCTGGCTGCCGGAGCAGAGCAGCAGGCTCAGCTGTCAGAACTTCCTGGAGCTAGGAAAGGGGAGGGGCCCAGCGTCTTTAGCAGGAATGCAGGGCAGGTGAGTTCACGGCGGGCATGGTGGGATACTGGCGGAGGCCAGTTATGGTGATTTAATGACCAGCAGCATTTACACTGGCACTCTGTCACTGTAAGTTTGCTGCAAAAAGCTCTAGGCCTCTCATCAAAGTGGTTTTATTTTGTCACCAAAACAGGGCAGTTTTGTCGCCAGACGTGGCATTGCAGTGTGTACACCAGCCACATCAAGCTGCCGACCAAGGGAGCGTTGTGTGTTCTTCACACACCTGAGCACTATATTTCTGCTGAAACAACTTTGTAGTGCAGACCTGGCCAAAGATTCACTCACACACACAGCTTGCAAGGAAAACGTCACCTGCTCCTCTGCTTTGCAGAATCCAAACACAAGGAAAGCTTGTCAGGTCCTGGTGGAGATGGCAGGGAGTCAGGTGTGGGCAGACACTATGTCTTACACCCAGGCAGGCACCATGGCTTAGCTGGCTAAAGCACCTGCCTTGTAAACAGGTGATCCTGGGTTCAACTCCCAGTGGTGGCTTTGGCGGCACCTGGTATTGGCTACTGTCAGAGGACAAGATTCAGAGCTAGATGGGCCTTTGGTCTAGCCTAGTGTGGTTTTTCTCATGGTTTAAGTTACACTCACAGGCACTGATGATAGAGTTACTGAAAGTTTGGGAGTTAGGGGCTGATAGATCAGTGGTCCAAGCCCCTTGTAGATACCCCCCCTCCCTCTGGGACAGGGGCAGGTCTGAGCTATGGCACCAAACGCTCATTGTGGCTGCCAGAACCTGTGAGTGGCTCATTTCGTTTGCACCCTGGGTTGAGTCCTGCTTTGTGCACCATGTCTGAGAATGAAAATCCTAAACCACCCTTTGAAATGACGAATGCAGCAGGACGTGTCATTGTCCCTGCCCCAAAGCAGACAGACCAATGGAGAAATGCCGTCGAGTCCAAGGTAATACTTTACTGCGGTTTTACCATTTCCACTTGCTAAACTCCCTCCTATCTGCCCAGCCCAGGTGTCCTCTGCCTCAGCTGCTGCTCCAGGCCTGCTCTAGAGTCAAACATGCAGGGCCCCCAGGGGAACAGAGGCTGGGACAGGGCAGCAGCCTGGGCTGGGCTAGGCAGATGCTGGGAGTTCTCGTTCCCTGAGAACCGGCCTGGCTCCCTTCTCAAGAGCAAACAAATCAATTCCACGCCCCCTCCCCAGAAAAATCAGCCTGGAGCCAAGGGCAGCAGGGGACGATTCCCTCGAGTTCCCGCCGAGGCAGGAGAGAACCCAGGGCCTTTCTAGCAGAGCTTATGGAACCGACGTGGGGAAACCAGCCTTTAATAACAGGCAGTTCACGTTTAAGCTCAGTGTTTTTAACAATTTTTACAACCTTAAATCACCCTTCAGTCGCAGTGTCACTATCCATAACATTGCTTCAGCCTTATAGGTTCCCAAGTGCAAAACTAAACATCTCTTCAAACACAAGAGAGTGCAGATCAGTCAGTGCTCAGAGTCATCCCACGTAAAAGAATCATGTTGTGGTACATATTGGCCTCATCATGTGGCCGTTGCCTTTCCCTCCGCTCTGTTAAAAGGTATTTTGCACAGAAACTTTCTTTCCTCAGGAGAGACCTGGGAACCAAGGCTGCCAGACAAACACCTTTAAGAGGAGGCGTAACCTGTCAAAAAATGATCTGCCTCCTTCAGTTCAGTGACAGCCTGAAATGTTACTTAACCTGGCAGAGCCAGAGGATTGAAAGCAGCTACATCGAATCCCTGTGTAGCTAGCAGGAATGAACACAAACACTCTCTGGTATCTGAAGAGATGTTTAGTTTTACCCTTGGTAAACTAGAAGTCTAAAGGGAAGGAAGGTGGTGCCATATATAAAGAGTGAAACACAAAACAATTATCATAGTTATACCCATAGTGACTGCAAAATATTTCTATATTCTTCTTATCATCAGTGTATTATTTTCTCTGGCGTCTATACATTGACTATGCCTTGACCAAGAAATTTGAATCTTGATAAAATAATCGACTACCCCTGGTTAAGTGGACTTGATACCCACTCGGGTGTCTCTACCCAGGTTCAGGTACTGACAACAGTGGCTGCCTTTTAGCCATAGCTTTTAATCAGGGCAATACATTGATCCTGTGAAATCATTTCCCAGCCGGAGTCCATCGCCCGCATTCCTTAGGGCATTAGGCCACCATGTGGACGTTTCATTTCCCTCCTCAATTTCACACAGAGACACAATTTCCTTTGCACAGATCCATGAACAGCAAAACCTCCCTGTGTCTCTTGTCTGAGCCAGGGCATTCGATTCCATTGACACCTTCTCTCCTGCAATGGCAATGGTCATGCAGACAGGACGAGGCCACCTTCCTCTGACAGTGAGATATTGGATCAGCTCTTTCTTTACGCTGCTGTTGTTAGTCCATGAAACATCAGGGATGGATGCAAGGCTGAATTCATGCACCAACCCCCTGAAACATTTCAGTGCCCCAGAGAAATCCTGACTCCGGCTAGTGGCATGATCTGGTGGAGATTCGAATAGGAATGGGATGGTCTGAATTGTCAGTGTGGGGAATGAACAACAATCGATAGCAATGTCATTAACCACAAACACACTCTAATCATGCTCCAGCCGGAAGGGAAATGGGCAGGAACTCTTGCTGTTCAGCCGTGGACACACTTACACTAATGCACAGCCAGGAGTGTGCTGGGGGAGCTGGTCTGAGCAATTTGAAGTGACAATTCAGTGAGAACAGAATCATTGTGTAGTGAAGCACCTATACATCAAGTAGTTGTGGGCGAGTGGTTAAGGCGATGGACTAGAAATCCATTGGGGTCTCCCCAGGCAAGTTTGAATCCTGCCAACTACGAAAGCATTCGTGTATTGTCACTGCTCTTGTTGTAGTGCCTGAGCATCCACAGAGCCAGACCTGGTCTCACTCTGAGGCTGTCTACACTTAAAATGCTCCTGTGACACTACTACAGCACTGTGGAGTAGACAGTTGCTACAGTGAGTGGAGGGGTTTTCCATCCCTGTAATAGCTACATTGACAGAACAATCTTTTCTTTCATTTCGCCATGGCTTAGGGCAGCTTAATTATACAGATTCCAGGGTTTTTCACACCCCGAAAGACGTACTTCTTAGAGGGTTTATCCCATCACGCTCCCATTCCCTGGTCCTTCTCGCATGACCTGAGAGCAGCAATACCCGCAGTTCAAGAGGTGCAAACAATTCAATGTTTATTGGGGTAAACTTCCAGCAAGCAATGATTCCAATTTCCTTCCTCGGTATCGCCCTTCCCAGCTCTGACACCACAGAGGCTTGTCTGTGTCCCTCTTTCTATTCCCCCCTTAGCAAAACATAACTCCAATTCCCCTACCCCCATTCCCATTCCCCCCCTTACTTCCTGATTGACTGCAAACTATATAGTAAAACTGGAGTTCTGCTTCGCTATATCTTAACCAATCATTTTACTGAAATGTAACTAACCAATCCCAACATATTGTAACATGATTATCTAACCAGTTATACCCCACCACCTTAATTGCTTTACACCCAACAAATTAATTATACAGCAGACAGAAACAATCACAGAACCAGACAGAGATTATACAGACAAGCAATAGGAAAGTGGAGACTACAGTGATAGAACAACAAAGAAATGAGGATGTCAGACCCCAGCTATTGATAAGTGAGTTGCTGCCAGACAGGATGCTATCATGGTAGAGGTTGTGGATGCTGGTTGCTTAACTGTCTGGCCCCCAGGGCAGGATTTTGAGGGTCTCAGAATGCCAGCACCCATCTTTTGTTCGCTTAAAACGTGAGCAGGGAGATTCCAACACCGCAGAACTCATGGAACTCCAGGAAACGTGTAACTTTAGGTCTGGGTGAGTGTGTCTAAAAATCAGCTGTGCTGGAGAAGGTCTCTAGGAGTTGAAAGAGATGTGCCATCTTGGCCTCCCTAAAGAGTGTCATCAAATATTAATGAAAACTAGGGTTGATAAGTCACATTCTTTGTAGCGTTAGGATTTGGGACTGGTCAAAAGTGCCAGTTTTAAGACTCTTTTTTCCTCTCTCTTGGGTGTTCTGGTTTCTGCATAGAGACGTGGTTTCAAATCCCACTCCTGACATGACCATTTTCTTTTATTTGGAGAAAATGGCCTCACTTCAATCTCCTTTGCAACAATAGGACACCATTTGTTTAGCTTTTCTATTCCAGTAATTGTGAGAGAAGTTCCAAACTAGGGGGAAACAGGGCCTTTTCTCTCGACCGATCAATTTTTGTCTGTCTTCATTCCAAGCCATTTTCTCAGATACATCCATATTTCCCACACTTTTTTGTTCAGCGTTCTTTGCGTTTATGAAATTATAGGGTCATCATTTAATTGCCCACAACTGTACTTATGAAGTGAAGTGAAACACAATATTTTTTGGATATTCTTGCAGGAGAGTTTTGCTTTCTGACCTGGAATTGAACAGGGGCTACCCAAGGGGGACAATGCTACTCCCTTTTCTTGCCTCATCCGAAAAAACATACATTCCTGATGCCCTTTGTTTCCTTGCCCTTTTTAGGGTGAATTTACACTTCTCAGAAGTAGAATCCTTTACAAAACCACTCAAAATCTCAGCAGTGTCGTAAGCAATGGCTTCCGGAAACGTGCCCAGCTTTTCTTTAATTTGGTGACACAGGGCCAGGCAAGGGACTGGATACAGGCCTGGATCAGAATCTTCGTTACCAGAGCTAGAATTTCTATTTAAAAAGAGCTATTTTTCTGCTGCTATTAGATTTCCAACATTGATTTCATTTTATACACATTTTGAGCATCTATTAAGGATAAATTGAACAAAAATACCACTTCTCTTTCCTCAACATCTGCATCATGAAGGGGAGCATTCCGAATAGGAAAGATCTTCTGTGGGGCATGGGTTACAAAAATGCTTCGGGAACCAAATACATGGGCACTTTGCCAAGTTAAAAATCACTTAATGTGGAATTCTCTCCCCAAATCATCTGAGAAAATACTGACTTAAATAATTGAACTCCACTGTGATCAGATGCACTTCCTTCAGTTAGTTGGGGTTCTGCTGTTGTTCACCATTTCCGAATGGAGATTTTAAATCACTGCTGTTTCTTTGTTAGCGTGTGCAGTAAATTGGAGAGTTCTCCACTGTTGACAGAACTGCACTTGAACTGTCATCATGGAGGGGTGGGGAAAAAGCAAAGCTGAAGTGACAAATGAGGACTTTAGGAAATGGTCATTTGTCTTCAATTCTCCAATAAATCTGAGCTACGTCCTATCGAACTGAACTAATATCCAATTGGGTGAGCAAACAGCCTTCAGGAAAGAGAGAAACCCACATCACAGAGAGACAGAATACATGACAATGAAAGTATCAAGAGACATTCCAGAGCAGGTTACATCTGATTATTTAGAATCAGGACAAGAGATTCTCCCATCACATTCTCCTCTGATCCATTCAAAGCAGCTTCACTCAGCACTCTCTCAATAGTCAGTTATGTTATTTACAAAATTGTAAGTATCCCAGTATCCCATAATGGGGGACAAAATAGTCCTCTTGCCAGAAGTGGCCTTACCAATACATGAAACCTGGAATTTAAACGCCAAATAATCACACTATGTTTGGGATCCATTTAAATTCCCCTTCCAGGTCTTTGACACTTTCATCTCCAGTCATAGCGACTCTGATATAGGAGGAAAGAAATCAAAGCATCATCTCCAAGCACAGACAGCTGAGAACTCTTCCTCATATGACATTTTGAGAAGTGGAGGGACAGAAATGTGATGAAAATGAACACTGCACAGAGAAGCCAAAATGTAACAGTTCTGGAGTGATGGGGAAGGAGGGAATCTCTGAACCACCCCAATCTCCTTCCAGTGTCACAGAGGCTGAAATGACACTTTTTTCCCCTGCTCCTCTTTATTTAACTATAATATGAAAGATTCCCAATGTAAATGCTCTTCAGCACAACCCAGAGCAACGTGAGAACAACTGGCAAGGATACAATCTGTATCACTGGTGACTCTAACAATAACTTTGCAATAGGAGGTATGGTATAAATGTGACGCTCCCTGGTTCCTCATAGGAAGGGCACACTCCAGTTACTTGTGGGATAATTGAGTTGATAGAAAGGACAAATGGGCCCACCTCAAAAGAAGGCAAACTACAAAAGGCATAAATGGGCCACTCATCTGGCCAAGCTGAGGGATAACGGTGCTGCAAACAGTTCAAACAGATTAAAAAAGTTGTTATGTGGGAATCAGGAGAAGTATTAAAGAAAAAAAATTGATAGCCCTAGAGGGTTTTATGGTGTTCACTGCCCTTGCAGATTCTCTGATGGCTAATATGGGCTGAGTGCCAAGAGAAAGTTTTCCCACACTCACGGCATTCATAGGGCCTCTCCCCCGTGTGGATTCTCTGATGTTTAGAAAGGGCTGAGCTGTGATTGAAGTTTTTCCCACACTCATGGCATTCATAGGGCCTCTCCCCTGTGCGGATTCTCTGATGTTTAGAAAGGTCTGATCTGCGAGTGAAGCTTTTCCCACACTCACTGCATTTGTAGGGCCTGTCCTGTGTGTGGATTCTCTGATGTCTAGAAAGGTTTGATCTGAGAGTGAAGCTTTTCCCACACTCACTGCATTTGTAGGGCCTTTCCCCTGTGTGGATTCTCTGATGAGTAATAAGGTTTGAGCTGTGATTGAAGGTTTTCCCACACTCACGGCATTCATAGGGCCGCTCATCTGTGTGGATTCTCTGATGTCTAGAAAGGCCTGATCTGTAAGTGAAAATTTTCCCACACTCACAGCATTCATAGGGCCAGTCGCCTGTGGGGATTCTCTGATGATTAAGAAGGGCTGAGTAGTCACACAAGTTTTTTCCACACTCTGTGCATATATTTTTTCTCTTTCCAATGATGATTTCCTGCTTTGTTGTGGTTTCCTTGAGGTCCTTCTGAGTTCCCTGAGAGGAAATACGTTTACCCATTTTCATCCCTGGCTGGTTTCCTTGTTCTCTTTCTGGTCTGTGCTGAATCTCACAGGATTTTTCCTCCTCATGACTCCTGGACACATTGCTTTTTGATCTTTGCAATAATGCTCTGTGTTTATCCACTTGCTGAACATTTTTCTGCTGAGAATTCTGCTCCTCTTTCTCACATGCCATTGCATCACCTGCTGTGATAGAGACAGAAACAAACAGGGATGAAGAGTGAAAAGCCAAAACAAACTAAGTGCTGGAGGGAGGTCAGATAAAAATCACAAACTGAACTCCCCCATTCTCTTCCCCAAAACAGGAGAGAGGAGGGGATCAATTTGGATTTCAAATCCCATCCAAATTCTCAGGGGGAAGGGAGGAAGCTCCTGCCTGGTGTCTGCTAGAATCTACGGGAAGCCATGAGCTATAGTTACCCTGAGGCTATGACCCCTGCTGGCAACAATAATGAACTGAGAGACCTCTCAAGGGCTTGGTAGGGCATCCCAGATGTTTCCTTCAGGCACTTTCACACTCAGAGTTGGTTTAATGTTTCCTCACCTCTGCAGGGAGATCTCAGGGTCTGTTTTCCCTCTGAACCCTGCAGGTCTGAGACCCATGGCTCTTCCCCTTGTTCCAGCTGGGAGATCACATCAGGTTTGGAAAATGGAAACCCTGCTCAGATGAAAGAAAACAAAGGGGTTCCGTTGATTTCATAAAACTTTGTCATAAAAAACATTCTATTAATTTAACTTTAATACTTGGTGTGACCCAGTGTGCCTGGGCTAGTCCTCACTGAAAATGCCAAGACCAGGGCAGGCTGAAAAAGGGAGAGCAGAGGCTCCCCAAACTGGTGGATAACACGGAAGTTAAACACACCGACCAGTCACCAACTGTGCTTCTGATCCCCCACACTGGTTATCGAGAAACTGAAAAAAGAAATCACACGGCCCCCTTTATTGCATCCCAGTTCTCTGGCTCCTAATCAGCACCTAGGTCCAGCACAGTGAGAGGTTATTTAAAAACTCTGTTCACATAAACAAAGTGTTCTTCTGACCCCAGAGTCAGCCACATTACCAGGTCAGTATAGGTTTGGATCTTACTCAAAATACTACGATGCCAGCCAATCATTGGCATCTAAACTAAAGGTTTATAAGCAAGAAAGCATCTAAGTTAAAGGTTTAGTATAAAAGAAAGAAAGAAAGAAAAAGGGAGTTGTTAAATGGGAAAGCAGTCAGACACATTCAGAAATCTATACAGCTGGTTCTTAGCAGTATTGGTGAGTTTCTGGCTTGAAAGGCTCTCTGGTACACATCCACATTATTCAGTCCTTTGTTCAAGCCTTCAGTTTGTAGAGAAGTTGCTCCAGAGGTAGGAAGGGGGATTGAAGACAAAATGGAGATGATGCAGCTGCCCTTTATATTCCTTTTGCCAAGTGGCTTCCAATTCCTGTGTCCCAAACACAAGCTTCACAGCACATGGCATGGAAAAGCCTTGGAGTTCTCAGTACACAGTGTGATACAGCCTGGCCAGAGGGCAGCAGAAGAGGGTTAGCAGGGAGCCTTATTCCCTGCAGAGGGAAGAAAGTTTGCTATAGATGAATTAGAGCACCAGCAGTCAGTCAGGTGATAAAAACCCCTGCTTCAGACAGTGTGGGCATTGGAGCAGAGAGCAGTTTGAAGGAGTTGGAGCAGAGAACAATTTTGAAGAGAGACAAAAGGAAAGTTTGGAGGAGTGCTGCGGTGGGCTGAGAAATCCAAAAACCCTAGGTAAGGGGCACCTGGCTTGTGTAGAAGGAGGGCAAGAAGCCCCTCCACAAGCTGAAGGGCAGGAGAGGGAAGTAGCCCAGGGGAGGGAACCGCCAGTTCAAGTGGTTCACCACTAACCTCAGGGCCCCTGGTTTGGGACCTGGAGAAGAGGGCGGGCCCAGGTCCCTCCCTCTCCACTCCCCTCCTCAAGGACACTAGTGGGGTAATTAAAATACCAATTCAGAGGCAAGCAGTGGCACCCTCAACCTTCCCCAAAGAAGAGAGAGCGCGAGACCCAGCATAACAGTACCGGCAATTTGCCACAGTATTTATAATAAAATAATAATAATATAAAGTGTCTCTCAATTCCATACAGTGTCACTTAATAAACCAGTCAATTCCCAGGACCGGTTCCTCAGGTGTTTGAAGATGCCGAACACCTTGCTTGGGACGGACTAGAATACCCACATGTATGTTGGGAACACACAGACACTGTGCTAGTCTGTTCCCCTATGTTCACTCTTCTAGAAAATTATGATCAAGTTTGTTCATAGTATGTGTCAGGGCTGAATCCCCACTCTGTCACTCCGAGTGCAGAAAGTGGGGGCCCGACAGGATTCTACAAATTAATTTGTGCCAAATTTACAGCTTTTCTCTGACCTTGGCTTGGTAAATGCTGCCACCACCCAAAGGCAAAAAAACCCCAAACCCTTGGACCCAGGAAGGAGCACTTGAGAATTCTTCCCTCTGGGGCACCCTCAAGCCCTTTCACCTCCCCTCCAGGAAAGAGCTGAGAAAGAAAACAAAGGAAATTAGCTGTGGCTACCAGCTAATCAAACAACACACACAAACCTCTTAGGACACCAAAAATCCAATCCTGATCTTAAAAGAGGTCAATTTTATTAAAACTGAAAAGGAAAATAATACATCTGGAACTTAGGCCTTGTCTACACTACAGGACTATTTCGAATCTACTTAATTCGAATTTGTGGATTCGACCTTATGAAGTCGAATTTGTGTATCCATACTAAATACACTAATTCGAACTTCTGAGTCCACATTCACGGGGCCGGCGTCGACTTTCGAAGCGGTGCACTGTGGGAAGCTATCCCACAGTTCCCGCAGTCCCCGCTGCCCATTTGAATTCTGGGATTTCCCCCCAATGCATGCTGGGGGAAAAAAATGTGTCGAGGGTGGTTTAGGGTAACTGTCGTCATTGAACCGTCAATCACGCCCTCACTCCCTCCCTCCCTGAAAGCGCCTGCGGGCAATCTGTTCGTGCACTTTTCTGGTCAGTGACAGCGTGGACGCCACAGCACTGCAAGCATGGAGCCCGCTGCGATCCTCGCCGTTTTCTCCTCCTCGCACTTTATCGTCCACCTCTTCCACATTCAGCTGCTGAGAAATTGGGCTACTTTTCAATGGTTCTGCAAGCACTGGGGGACCATAGGGGCCTTTTTACCAACATGAACGTCGTATGGCCGGGCAAGGTTCCTGATGCGTGTGTTCTCAGGAACTGTGGGCTGCTCAGACGCCTGCTGGAAGGTAGTTTCTTCCCGTACCACGAAATAACTGTTGTGGATGTGCATTTGCCTATAGTGATCCTCGGTGACCCAGCCTGCCTGCTAATGCACTTGCTCATGAAGCCCTATACAGGCGCCTGGGACAGCGACAAGGAACTCTTTAAATACCAGCGAGCAGCGTGACCTGTGACTGTTCAGTTTCTTTACAGAGAAGCTGAACCTGCCCCTGTTTCTTTACCCAGTTACTGTTGACTCTCCTCTTTGGTTAAATACCCCGTTCTCCCCGTTTCCTCCACTTCCAAGACACGTGTAAAAATAAAATACATGTCACACTGTTATTGAGGAGAGGTTTCTTTATTCATGACTTTTCGTTAAAGGGTCGAAACTGGAACGCAGACTGCGGTGGGTAGGGTGTGCGCTGATGTAAAGACCGCCTCTAAACTCAAGGAATGACAGGCTCCTGCTCCTACAGCGGTCCGCATTGCCGGACTGCTTGTTTCAACGGAGCCTGCCATCCCTCCTTTTTGGGATTCTGTGTGCGGGGGGCTATGTGGCCTTGTGGCGGAGGAGGACGGATACAGATTCCTCTGCTGCGTGACTCAGCGGTCCACAACAAGGACCGCTGTATAAGATCTGTACCCGACCTCCCCCGCTAAAAAGTCACATCCCCACCGCCCACACAGAACCTGGAAACCACCTCCCATACCGACCTCGGTGCCTGCTGACTGCACTGTGTGTGTTACCCGCTGCTGATCCGGCCCCCGTGTCTGTACCCTGCGAAAGGTGCCTGTCCTATGCAATTAGCAACGCACTTCCCCACGCACCCCATTCAAACACAGTCTTCAGTGAGGAAACATGACGGAAACAGTACTTAACAGCAAAGTATTTTTATTACTTAAGTACACAGTTATGGGATGGGACTGGGATTGGGACTTGTTTGAGTCCGGAAGGGAAGGACTTATGCAAACGTAGGGTATGAGAGCTTTTGGTTACTTGAGCACTCTGCTGGGGTGCAGTGACAGTATTCACGGCCCAGGGCGGGCATCCTCCTGGTTATTTAGGGTGAGGGGGGTATGTGACTTTGTGGCGGGGGAGGGCGGTTGCAGAGATACTGCCGGGGGCTCTGTCCTGCAGCGGTCCTGCAGAACATACACAAGTCGCCGGAGCGTGTCCGTTTGCTCCCTCAGTAGTACAAGCATTGCTTGAGTCGCCTGCTTGTGTTCCTCACGCCACCTCTCCTCCCATTCGCTGTGTGAGCGCTGGTACAGAGAGACTTTCTCCCTCCACTGCCTCTGCTGGTCCGCCTCGGCTAGGTAGCAGCCCACACATTCATCGAAAATCGTGTCCCTTGTCTTTTTCTTTCGCCGCCTAATCTTCGCCAGCCTCTGCGAGGTGGATGCTGTGGAAGGTCTGGAGACAGTGGAAGCTGTGAGATGGGAAACAGTTAGTTAATTCCTTGCAATGATACTTTTTTGCGAACAATTAACTGAGTCTAGGCTGTCTCTGTGAATTTTTTGTTGAGACCCCTGTGGCTGCTGTTGCACAAATCATTTGCGCGGTGGATTCTGGGTAAATGTCGCCAGTCATTCCTTCCTCCGGGAAAGCAAGGGCAGACAATCATTTCGATCACGTTTTCCATGAAATGCCCTGGCACACGCCATAGCGTGGCAACAATGGACCCTATTTTGCCTTTTGTGTATGTCACCGTATGTGTACTGTATGCCGCTGACAGAGGCGGACCAGCAGCGCTACACAGCAGCATGCTTATGCTTTTGCATGACAGCAGCGATGGTTACCAGGCATACTGCACCGTCTACCATACCATGAACTGGTAAGAAGATGGTAATAAGATGGTCATGGTTACCTGTCCTTTTGCACTGCGCCATTTGGTGCTGTCATAAGTGCCCCTGGTCGATCAGCCAGGGGCGCAAAAGCAAAATTTGGGAATGACTCCCCAAGTCAATCCCTCCTTTTTGGGTATCTAAAAATAGAATCAGTCCTGCCTAGATTATGTGCAAGTGTACTAGAGAACCACTGTATCATACAACCAGAGACCACAGCTGCTCTCTGTCCAATCCTGCATAAATTTTGAGCTGAACGCTATTCACAGGGTGTGCTCCTGAAACAACCCCAGCTGTTCATTCCGTTCTTCCCCCAGCCTTCCTGGGTTCCAATACCATTGTCCCCCCACTTGTGTGATGAAGTAATATAGAATGCATGAATAAGACACAGGTAGTCGTTTGTGAGAAATGAGTGGAAGGAAGCCTCCAGCTGCAATGATAGTCCAGAGATGACATTAAGGGGTGTGGAGGAGGGAGCCACTCATCCCTCTGCTAGTCCAGGGGCAATTGAATCTTTTCTTTACAATGAAGGGTGGGGGCTGATGGATCCCAGCCCCCTGTTGCAATGATGAGGACGGTTACCAGCCATACTGCACCATCTACCATGAAAAATTAGCAACAGGCGGCCTTGACCGACCGGTCCCAAGCAAGTTGGTACGGTTGTCATGGTTACCAGCCCTTTTGCACTGCCCCATGTGCCAATAGGCTGATGATGAGGATGGATTTCCATCGTTTTGTACCATCAGCCATCCATAGCGTGGGGGGAGCAAGGATGTTGGTGTTGAGTGCTGCACCATCGCGTCTATCTGCAGCATTCAGTACAGATACGGTGACATGTAAAAGAGTCAACAGAGGATTGTTTTCCCTTTAACTTCTGGGGGTCGGGGGGTGCGTAAATTGCCGAGCTATGCCCCGACCCACTGCGGACACTGTGTTTGACCCTAGAAGCATTTGGAGATCAGCCAAGAATGCAAATGCTTTTCGGAGACAGCAGGAACTGTGGGATACCTTGCGTCCTCGTTCCCCCCTCCCTCCATGAGCGTCCATTTGATTCTTTGGCTTTCCGTTACGCTCGTCACGCAGCTGCGTGCTGAGTCTGTGCTATGCCGTCTGTCCGTTTATTTATTAAAAATACTTTGGACCAGGCGTAACGTAACATTTCTTCCCCTACTTAGATGCAGGAGTCTCCGAGCGAGATCACCGTGAGGACAGGCACTGAAGGAGATAGAGAGCGCATGCTGCGTGAAATCTAGCACGAACCACGGACCTATGCAGCCGTGCTCTGGGAGGCAGTGCTCCCTGAATACCGCATGAAAGCCTCGCGCGGAAAAGTGTGCTATCACGGAGCACCCAATAAGGCAGCTCTCCCCAGGAACCTCCTGCTGATGCTTATCGATTAACGGCAGGAGAGCTTCGTGGCGTTCTCCCAGGAGGATTTCTGTTCTATCACCATATATACAGAGACCTCCTTTTCACACACTTCAGATTCCTGTTATATTAAGAATAAAAGTTAACATGGTTAAAGCACTTACCGACTGCTCCTACCCCTGATTCAGGATCCGGGTTCCTGGCCGGGGAGGGTTGGTAGGGGATCTCCGTGACGGTGATGAAGAGATCCTGGCTGTCGGGGAAACCAGCGTTGTAAGCGCTATCGCCTGCCTCGTCCTCCACAAACCCTTCCTCATCTTCCCCGTCCATGAACATCGTCGAGGAACTGTCCGTCAACACTGTCCCATCATCAGAGTCCATGGTCACTGGTGGGGCAGTGGTGGCAGGCTCCGTAGCGTCCGTTGGCCGCTTTGATTTTTTGGTAGCCTTGTCTGGGGTCCTTGATTTTCACGCGGCGCTGCGTTGCATGACGGCTGTATCCTCTGTCTGTATCATGGCTTTGGAGACCTTCTCGTAGGTCTTTGCATTCCGTTCGTTGGAGCGCAGCTCCGAAAGCACAGACTCCTCGCCCCACACACCGATCAGATCCAAGAGTTCCCGGTCAGTCTATGCCGGGTCCCTCTTTCTATTCAGAGATTACATGAACTCCTCTGCTGGAGAGCTCTGCATTGCTGCCGGTGCTGCGGAGCTCGCCCCGATGTGCAACCAGAACGTCAGATTCAAACCGCCCAGACAGGAAAATGAATTCAAATTTTCGCGGGTCATTTCCTGTGTGGCTGGGCAGAGAATCCAAGCTCGGGCTGCTGTCCAGAGCGTCAACAGAGTGGTGCAGTGTGGGATAGCTCCCAGAGCTACTAAGTTCGATTTCCATCCACACCTAGCCTAATTCGAACTAGCCATGTCGAATTTAGCGTTACTCCACCTGCCGGGGTGGAGTACCAAATTCGAACTAAAGAGCCCTCTAGTTCGAATTAAATGGCTTCCTGGTGTGGACGGTTGAGCGGTTAGTTCGAATTAACGCTGCTAAATTCGAATTAAAGTCCTAGTG
Source organism: Mauremys mutica (assembly GCF_020497125.1). Lineage (NCBI taxonomy): Eukaryota > Metazoa > Chordata > Testudines > Geoemydidae > Mauremys > Mauremys mutica. The sequence continues at coordinate 99,196 of NW_025423258.1, forward strand.
TAGACCAGGCCTTAGGCTTTTGCTAGATCTTAAAAGAAAATTTTTGTAAGCACCCAAAATAGCTTTCTTGGGGGTTCAGCTTAAAGCTTACAAGCAAACACACACATCTGGGAGAGCACAAAGGAGATCCAAAAGCCAAAATAAAAAATAAACCTGATTGTGTCTGTCTAAACATTCCCTAGCCAAATCATTTCTTCTAGGTATGGAAGATGAATTTTCATGGCTGCTTCAAGCCATACACAGCATTGCTACTCCGTGTCACCTTCTCCGGAAGTTACTTTCCCATTTAAAAAAGTTCTAGCCTTTTCATTGGCTCTTTTGGTCAGGTGCCCATACTTTTTTTTTTTTTTTAAACCCTGTTGGCTTGTTAACCCTTTAGAAGTAAAGCAAGCAGAGAACTCGCATCAACAGGGATTTTACAGCCAACTGGCTGGCTAGGTGTTTATAAAAGGGAGATCCCTCCCCTCCCCTTCATTTATCACTGTAGGGCTTGTGAGGTACCATTTGAAAAGACATAATCTACTGAATATCCTCCTGTTAAACTGTGTAGCAACATTGTATGGAAAGTGATGAGATTTTATGGTATGATATTACTGAAAAAGCTGCAACCCTAACCCTAAGTTCCTCAGAGACAGCAAGGCAAACAGCTGGTCAAATAGCCATTCTCCACCAGGGGGAAGGTGTGAAGAAGACATTTACATTCCATCACAGGGACACTTGAAGCTCTTATCTATGACGGGCTGTCACCATGACTCAGCTGAGAACTGAAGTGGTTTCTAGTACAAAGGACTGAATTATAAAAAGAGGTGAGGAAAATGCATGAGTCTCTCTCCCCCCTTTCCCTCTGCTCATGACAACTCCTGAAGAACTGAATGTGAGTGGCAGGGGGAGGTTAGGGGGAGTCCTGGCTGAAAGGAAAACCAGCCTGTCTCAGCAGATGGTGAGAGAAACATTTGTTGTAAATCCCTTTTAGCTTGTTAGGTTAAACATTAGTTTGTGTTTTATCTTTGCATTTCTTTCGTAAACAATTCTGACTTTTATGCCTCATTACTTGTAGTCACTTCAAATCTTTTTTTTCAGTAGTTAATAATTTTGTTTCCTTTTTTTATCTAACCAGTGTGTTTGGATTAAAGTGTGTTGGAAACTCCATTTGGAATAACAAGGCTGGTGCATGTCATTTTCCACTGATGAAACAACAGATTTCATATGAGCTCCCATTGTTCAGGAGTGTGCTGGACAGTGCAAGATGCACATTTCTGGGGGAAGTCTGGGAGCAGAGAATTTTCTGGGGTTCTCCTGTGGGGTACAGTAATTTGTGAGTCACTGACTAGCAGCACTCAATACTGTGTAAGTGGGAGCAAGTTACATGCTGGAGACTGCATGTGAACTGCCCAGGGGTGGCTGCTCTCACAGTAGAGCAGTGTAAAAGGCACCCCAGCCTGGGGAATTGAGGGGACACAGCTGTTAACAGTCCAGATTGCACAGACACTCAATTTCAAAGAGTCTCCTAAAACACACAGAAAGTAAATCCACACCCCAGAAATCGAAGTCTCCCTGGCACTGCTTCTTGCTGACAGATGGGTCCAGAGACAAAGACAGAGTCCTGGGAAAGCTGGAAACATAAGCGTGGGGCTCAGTGGAGAACGGGAACAGGAAGGGCAGGGATATTATTGAATGCAGGATCTCAGCAGTGCTAGATGTCAGGATAACACATATTGCAGCCCATTGGCAAACATAATCCCAAATATACATAGAAAATGATGGGGTCTAAATTAGTTATTTCCATTGATTTATACAAGGGCAATAAGATATTCTCTGTATTACTGTCTATCCCTTTTTAAATAATTCCTAACATCCTGTTTGCTTTTTTGACTTCTGCTGCACACTGCTGGATGTCTTCAGAGAACTATCCACAATGACAAAAAGATCTTTTTCCTGATTAGCCTAATTTTGCTCCCATCATATTGTATGTATAGTTGGGGTTATTTTTTCCAATCTGCATCACTTGACATTTATACACATTTGCCATTTTGTTGCCCAGACACTTAGTTTTGTGAGATCTTTTTGACGTTCTTCACAGTTTGCTTTGGTCTTAACTATCTTGAGCAGTTTACTATTGTGACATTATTGATATAATCTGGGACCATATAGAACATGGTTGCAACCAAGGTCCTGTAGTGGCACCAAATCTTATGTAAAGGGGGTCATATAAGGTGTCCAAGACCAGGTTATGGGTTGCTGGTTATAATTATGGTGTCTGTATGTATGTATCATTTTGTAGTTGAAGTTATGAGTATTGGCTCTATCCTGTCTGTATTTCCAACTTATGCTGTGCTTCTGGAAGACATCCCAGACAAGCTGGTGTTAGCTCTGCCTAGCATGCTTGATGGCCCATTAAGGACCATCAGCTATTCAACTGACCCATTGAGAGAAGGCCGATACGCCTTGTAACTCAGCAAAGTATGCAGGGACTTGCCCATGTGACTCCAGACTCCATTTTGCTGTCATTTTCCACAGTAAGAACAAAGAAGTGTTCTTACACCTGGAAAAGCCTATTAAAGGGTGATGCCTCATCTCCATCTTGTTTTCAATCCTGCTTCTTACCTCTGGAGGAACTTTGCTACAAACTGAAGCTTTGAACAAAGGACTGACCGACCCATCCCAGAGGAGGATGTACTCCAGAGACTTGATTTGAACCTGCAGTTTATTCCATCACTGCTACAAGCCTGAACTAAGAACTTTGCCATTACTGCATGTAATTGATTCTATTTAACCAATTCTAGCTCTCATCTCTATCTTTTTCCTTTTATGAATAAACCTTTAGATTCTAAAGGATTGGCAACAGCATGATTTGTGGGTGAGATCTGATGTGTATATTGACCTGGGTCTGGGGCTTGATTCTTTGGGACCGAGAGAACCTTTTTCTTTTATTGGGGTGTTGGTTTTCATAACCATTCATCCCCAGGATGAGTGCACTGGTGGTGATACTGGAAGACTGGAGTGTCTAAGGAAATTGCTTGTGTGATTTGTGGTTAACCAGTGGGGTGAAACCAAAGTCCTCTTTGTCTGGATGGTTTGGTTTGCCTTAGAGGTGGAAAAATCCCAGCCTTGGACTGTAACCACCCTGTTTTAAGCAATTTGTCACTCTCAGTTGGGTCCCACCAGAACCGCATCGTCACAAGTATCATCTGCAAACTTTGCCACCTCACTGTTTACCCCTTTCTCCAGATCATTTATGAATACGTTGAATAGGATTGGTCCTAGGACTGACCTTTGGGGAACACCACTAGTTACTCCTCTCCATTCTGAAAATTTACCATTTATTCCTACCCTTTGTTCCCTGTCTTTTAACCAGTTCTCAATCCATGAAAAGATCTTCCCTCTTATCCCGTGATAACATAATTTATGTAACAGTCTTTGGTGAGGGACCTTGTCAAAGGCTTTCTGGAAATCTAAGTACACTATGTCCACTGGATCCCCCTTTGTCCACATGTTTGTTGACACCTTCAAAGAACTCTAATAGATTAGTAAGACATGATTTCCCTTTACAGAAACCATATTGACTTTTGCTCAACAATTTTTGTTCTTCTATGTGCCTGACAGTTTTATTCCTTTACTATTGTTTCAACTAATTTGCCTGGTACAGACGTTAGACTTACCCGTCTGCAACTGCCAGGATCGCCTCTAGAGCCCTTTTAAAATATTGGCGTTACATTAGCAATCTTCCAGTCACTGGGTACAGAAGCCGATTTAAAGGACAGGTTACAAACCATAGCTAATAGTTCCCCAATTTCACATTTGAGTTTCTTCAGAACTCTTGGTAAATACGATCTGGTTCTGGTGACTTGTTACAGTTAAGTTTATCAAGTAGTTCCAAAACCTGCTCTAGTGACACTTCAATCTGTGGCAGTTCCTCAGATTTGTCACCCACAAAAGGTTTGGGAATCTCACCAACAACCTGAGCCATGAAGAATGAAGCAAAGAATCCATTTAGTTTCTCCGCAATGACTTTATCGTCTTTAAGGGCTCCTTTCGTATCTCAATCGTCCAGTGGCCCCACTGGTTGTTTAGCAGGCTTCGTGCTTTTGTTACGAGTTTTTGGCTAGCCCCTTGTTCAAACTCCTCTTTGGCTTTTCTTATTACATTTTTACACTTAATTTGGTAGCGTTTATGCTCCTTTCTATGTACCTCACTAGGATTTGACTTCCACTTTTTAAAAGATGCCTTTTTATCTCTCACTGCTTCTTTTACATGGTCATTAAGCCATGGTGACTCTTTTTTAGTTCTTTTGCTGTGTTTTTTAATTTGGGGTATATATTTAAGTTGGGCCTCTAATATTGTGTTTTTGAAAAGTGTCCATGCAGCTTGCAGGGATTTCACTCTAGTCACTGTACCTTTTAATTTCTGTTTAACTAACCCCCTCATTTTTGCATAGTTCCCCTTCCTGAAATTAAATGCCAGTGTTGAGCTGTTCTTCCCACCACAGGAATGTTATATGTTGTTATATTATGGTCACTATTTCCAAGCGGTCCTGTTATAGTTAGCCCTTGGACTAGATCCTGTGCTCCACTCAAGACTAAATCGAGAGTTGCTTCTCCCATTGCGGGTTCTTGTACCAGCTGCTCCAAGAAACAGTCATTTAAAGTATCCAGAAATTTTGTCTCTGCATTTTGTCCTGAGGTGACGTACCCAGTCAATATGGGGATAATTGAAATCTCCCACTATTATGGAGTTCTTTATTTTGATAGCCTCTCTAATCTCCCTTCGCATTTCATCCTCACTATCACTGTCTTTGACAGGTGGTCGATAACAGATCCCTATTGTTATATTCTTATTAGAGCATGGAATTACTATCCAGAGAGATTCTATGGAACATGTGGTTTCATTTACGGTTTTTACTTCATTTTCCTTAACATACAGTGCCACTCCCCTCCCCATCCCCCGAGTATGGGGGGATCCAGTGGACATAGTGTACTTAGATTTCCAGAAAGCCTTGACAAGGTCCCTCACCAAAGGCTCTTACGTAAATTAAGCTGTCATGGGATCAAAGGGAAGGTCCTTTCATGGATTGAGAACTGGTTAAAGGACAGGGAACAAAGGGTAGGAATTAATGGTAAATTCTCAGAATGGAGAGGGGTAACTAGTGGTGTTCCCCAAGGGTCAGTCCTCGGACCAATCCTATTCAATTTATTCATAAATGATCTGGAGAAAGGGGTAAACAGTGAGGTGGCAAAGTTTGCAGATGATACTAAACTGCTCAAGATAGTTAAGACCAAAGCAGATTGTGAAGAACTTCAAAAAGATCTCACAAAACTAAGTGATTGGGCAACAAAATGGCAAATGAAATTTAATGTGGATAAATGTAAAGTAATGCACATTGGAAAAAATAACCCCAACTATACATAAATATGATGGGGGCTAATTTAGCTACAACGAGTCAGGAAAAAGATCTTGGAGTCATTGTGGATAGTTCTCTGAAGATGTCCACGCAGTGTGCAGAGGCGGTCAAAAAAACAAACAGGATGTTAGGAATCATTAAAAAGGGGATAGAGAATAAGACTGAATATAGTATTGCCCTTATATAAATCCATGGTACACCCACATCTCCAATACTGTGTACAGATGTGGTCTCCTCACCTCAAAAAAGATATTCTAGCACTAGAAAAGGTTCAGAAAAGGGCAACTAAAATGATTAGGGGTTTGGAGAGGGTCCCATACGAGGAAAGATTAAAGAAGCTAGGACTCTTCAGCTTGGAAAAGAGAAGACTAAGGGGGGATATGATGGAGGTATATAAAATCATGAGTGATGTTGAGAAAGTGGATAAGGAAAAGTTATTTACTTATTCCTATAATACAAGAACTAGGGGTCACCATATGAAATTAATAGGCAGCAGGTTTAAAACAAATAAAAGAAAGTTCTTCACGCAGCGCACAGCCAACTTGTGGAACTCCTTACCTGAGGAGGTTGTGAAGGCTAGGACTATAACAATGTTTAAAAGGGAACTGGATAAATTCATGGTGGCTAAGTCCATAAATGGGTATTAGCCAGGATGGGTAAGAATGGTGTCCCTAGCCTCTGTCTGTCAGAGGATGGAGATGGATGGCAGGAGAGAGATCACTTGATCATTGCCTGTTAGGTTCACTCCCTCTGGGGCACCTGGCATTGGCCACTGTCGGTAGAGAGACACTGGGCTGGATGGACCTTTGGTCTGACCCGGTACGGCCTTTCTTATGTTCTTATGACCTGCTCTGTCCTTCCGATATATTTTGTACCCTGGAATGATTGTGTCCCATTGATTGTCCTCACTCCACCAGGTTTCTGTGATGCCTATTATGTCAATATCCTCCTTTAACACGAGGCACTCTAGTTCACCCATCTCATTATTTAGACTTCTAGCATTTGTGTACAAGCACTTTAAAAACATGTCACTGTTTATTTGTCTGCCCTTTTCTGATGTCAGATTCTTGTGTGTGTGAATGATCTGGCCCCTACTTTATCCTCTTCCAGCCTCTCTGCCTGACTAGAACTAGAAAATCTCTATCACTAGTCTCTCCTCTAAGACAAGTCTCTGTCCGATCCATGAGCTCCTCTGCAGCCATTGGCTTTCTCCCATCTCTTAGTTTAAAAACTGCTCTGCAACCTTTTTAATGTTAAGTGCCAGCAGTCTGGTTCCACTTTGGGTTAGGTGGAGCCCATCCTTCCTGTATAGGCCCCCCATCCCCAAAGTTTCCCCACTTCCTAATCAATCTAAACACCTCCTCTCTACACCATCATCTCATCCACCTATTGAGACTCTGAAGCTCTGCCTGCCTACCTGGCCCTGTGCATGGAACTGGAAGCTTTTCTCCTTCCCTGGGCCTTTCATCCTCCTCAACAGCGCAGTGGCTGTCTGACCGGAGGTGGGAGAAATCTACAAGTGTCCCAGAAAACCTCATCAACATACTTCTCTGCTTCCCTTAGCGTCTCCAGTTCCACCACCCTGGCCTCCAAAGCCTCCACGCGGTCTCTGAGGGCCAGGAGCTCCTTGCACCGAATGCACACGTAAGCCACCCGCCCACAGGGCAGGTAATCATACATGCTACATTGAGTGCAGTAAACAGGATAGCCCCCACTCTGCTGCTGGGCTTCTGCCTGCATTCTCTCTTACAGCTACCTAGGTTAACAACAGGGGTTTTGTTTCAATCAAGAAGTTTGTATTATTGCTTACGTGTTTTAAAGAATGGCAAGAGTACCTCACCCCCTTCCCACTCCCCTTCCAAACTCCCTCACGAAACTCCCCATTAGCAGCCCTGTTTGAAAAGCTCCCTGGTCACTTGCTCACTGCTTTACAAAGCACTCCCCTATCACATACCCCCCTGCCCCTGCTTGAGCCACTCAGGGTAGGGGGCTGGGAGCACCCCCAGTACCCCAGCCCACCCTCCCAGCCCCCAGACCTGACTCCTGCATCCCCTCCCACATAACGAGCCCTCACACCCCATGCTCTGACTCCTGCACCCCCCCCACATCCTCACCTGCACCCTGAGCACCAAATGGGAGCTCCTGCACACCCCCCTCTACATTGCCATCTGCACCCCTCACACCACATGGGAGCTGCCCCAGGTAAGCACTTCACACCCTAACCTCCTGCCCCAACCCTGAGCCCCCTCCTGCATCCTAAAACCTGGGCAGATCCTGCACCCCAATCTCCAGCTGCTCCTGCATCCTAACTCCCTCCCAGACCCTGCACCCCCAGCCCTGACTGCTGCACCCTGAACACCCTGCCCTCCCTGACCCCCAGCCCTTACTCCTTCACCCCTCTCAAACACACCCCAGTTCCCTGCCCTCCCTGATTCCTGCAACCACCCATAACCACTTATCCCCCACTCTCTGCCACACCACACACGCCCCCAGCCCTGACTCCTGCCCCCCTCCCACACAGCCTCCTGCCCCCCCACATCCCCACCTGCATTGCTCGCATGAAACAGGAGCTGCTCAGGTAAGTGCTCCACACCCCAACCCCCTGCCCCAACCCTCAGCCCCCTCCCACACCCTAACTCCTGGCCAGACCCTGCACTCCAACAGCTTTAATTTTTAATAAAGGGCTCTTATCCAAAGTGCTTTAAAATAGTTAGCTAAGGGTACAAACAATATATGAATCATAGAATCTCAGGGTTGGAAGGGACCTCAGGAGGTCATCTAGTCCAACCCCGAAAGATCATTAAGTGGTGCACCAAGACTCTCAGCGATTTTCAAGTGGTCTGTGGGAAAATTGGTTAGACGACAAAAACAATCAAGGTACCTCACTTTATTTTCATTTACTTCCTATTACTTATAGGAGAAGGAAGGAAGGAAAAAAAAGAATGAAAAATGGGGGTGTGAGGGAAATGAGAGAAGGTTCTTTTTGTTGCCTATGTCCCAAGGAGGGACCCCTAAAATGGAGCTGAGCACAGGGTCCCACTAACGCTAAATCCGCCACTGAGCTTCCTTCTCTGGATACCCCCAGCCAGCATCCAAGGACGCACGGACTGTCTGTGTGATAAGTGACCCTGGGCCAGCAGCTCTGACTCCAGCAGCCTGCTCGTTACACCCCAAGCATTATTGTGGTCTGGGTGGAGAAGGCTCAGGGTTTGAGAGGTCAGGGGTAGGAAGCTTCTGCTGATTATGCCGCACCTAACCCTCAGTTTTACTTGAGCAAACAGGAGATATTTGACACTGTGCAATACGGCTCCTGTGCTCTGTTCCCAAAGCGTTCTGCAGCAGGGGAGGCAGTGTGTGTGTGTGTCACTGGCATATCAGGGTGATGCTGCAACAGGGCAGAGTAGAGGTGGCATTGTGGGGCTGGCATGAACCATCTTTCTTCTTTTCCCCTTCCAAGAACCGAGGGGACAGGAACCCTTACCCAGCGAGGTCACATTATCATAGTTCTCCTGCATGACATCTCTGTAGAGGGCTTTCTGGGTGGGGTCCAGGAGAGCCCCCTCTTCCCTGGTGAAATACACAGCCACCTCCTCGAAGGTCACCGGCCCCTGAAAGAGCAAGAGTCCAACACTCAGGGCTTGGCTACACTTGAAAGTTGCAGCACTGGTGGAGGCTTTCCAGTGCTGCAATTAGTAACTGTCCACACCTGCAAGGCACATCCAGCGCTGCAACTCCCTGGCTGCAGCGCTGGCTGTACACCTGGTCTGGTTGGGGTATAACGAGTGCAGCGCTGGTGATCCAGCGCTGCTCGTCAAGTGTGGCCACACACCAGCGCTTTAATTGGCCTCCAAGGGTATTAGGAGATATCCCAGAATGCTTAACTAAATTACTCTCTTTGTTTTGTTATGCAGCCTCTCTTTGTTTTGTTGTGAGCTCGGAGCTCCCGAGCTGCTTATCTAAACAAACACAGGTCCTGTTTGCTGTGATCAATCAATAAGTGACTGTGAACAATCAAAGTAGGTATCCCTCTGCCTGCCTCATTCACAGGGGTTGAGTGTTTGTTTGATGAGAGAAACGGGGGGGGGGGGGGAGAAAGGGAGTCCGTACTGCTTATCTGGTCTGCAGGCTGTTTGCAATTAAGAGTGAGGAATAGAGAACATTTTCTGATTTTCAAGGCAGGAAGCTAACACACAGTGTCGGCTCCAAAAATCCACTCTCTCTCTCTCCCCGCCCACCCCCCCGCTCCCTGTCACTCCACCCCACCCCCCTCTTTTGAAAAGCATGTTGCTGCCACTTGAATGCTGGGATAGCTGCCCATAATGCATCACTCCCAACAGTGCTGCAAATGTGGCCACACACCAGCGCTGGTAGCTGTGAGTGTGGCCACACACTAGCACTGTTCCTACACAGCTGGATGACCAGCGCTGTAACTCCCAGCGCTGCAACTTTCAAGTGTAGCCAAGCCCTCAGTATCTGCTGCCCCACTCACAGCCCCCCTATACATGGGGGACAGGAACCAAACAGAAACTCTGGGTGGATTGCAGTCAGACTCCCACTCCCACCCTGCTCAGAGCATCCAGGAAACACCAGGGGGAGGGGACGAAGCGAGAGCCCCTCCTCTCTCCCAGCAGACCCATCACACACCGACTGATACAGGAGATGGGGCCCCTAGCAGGGTCCAGGGACAGCTCCCTGGTAGGAAGCCCAACACCCTCCCCATTCTGAAGAGCTGGATGTGAAGGGAGGGGAATCTCCCCTAAGCCTCACTGGTGGGTGCCCCCTTCATATCTCACAGCAGCCGCTGGTTAGTCAGGCCGGGCTCCAGCACTATGAGTCTGGTCAGTTTTCCCAGCCCCATGCAGCGGGGTTATTTTCTGCTCCACAAACTAGAGCATTTCCACCGTCGAACCTCCTGGGTCTGTTCCTAGAATCTAGGCCACTTATTAAATAACTCCCAGCAGGGTTAGCACACCCCTGTCCTCCTCCCTTTCTCCACCCTGTGCATTTCCTGCAAACCAGACTGCAACCTCCAAACCAGCCTGTGCAAACCTTCCCATCTCCCACGTATTTGCTGTCCCTCTCCCGCCCTGGAGGAACCCACCAGCAACCCCCTGATTATACCTACCTGAACTGGCTCCTCTGCAGCCATTTCTCTCCCCTGTCCAACGAGAGGACGGGATGAACTGGAGCGAAACATGGACGTTATTCTGCAGCCTGGCAGGGCGAGAAGGGCAGTTGTGAAGGTTTCAGAACAGGCTTCAATTCATTTCACAGCATGATTCCCCCAGGCGCTTTCCCTGCAGACAGGCACCCTAGAGTCTGCCATGCTGAGAAAGGCTTGATCTCTTTATACGGTGTAGAACTGGCCTCTCCTGCCAGGCTAAGAGCACAGAGACATTTTTAATCTCCCTTCTCCCTCCCCTCACCCCCTAACAAAGTCTCTGAACACAAGGCTAGAAAAAAGCAGAACCAAAAGGAGTCACTGTGGGGGATTCCCTCGGACACTGACCCCACAGCAGCCACACCCCAGCAGGGGGAATGTGGAGTCAGGAACTGGATTTTCCTTGGTCTGATTCTCATCTTTTCCACAGGAAAGTGACTCTATCCAGGGTGCAGCAATACATCTGTCTGGGCAGATTGGAGAGAGATTTCCAGATCTCTAATCTCTTCTCTCCCACGGCCCCTTTCAGTCTCTCTTTCTCCTTCTATCTCCTTTTCCCTGTCCCCTCTCCCTGCCCGTCTGGTTGGAAAATCCCATACCTGGATAGTTTGCTCCCCCATGGCTGGATTTGCTCCTGCAATTGTGAATTGGACAAGAAATGGGGGGGAGGTCTGTTTGTGTAGAGTCATTTTAAGGCCAGACCCCAGCATTTTCCTTTCGTTTCTTTCAGTTACTTGGAATGTCTGGCTCAGAATTTAGTATTAACAGGGCCCAGGGCCGCCCTAGGGGGCTAGGACCAGCTGGAGAAAGTCATCCCCTGGGCCAGGCAGAGAAGCAGCTTTAATTCAGGTCACATCCCAGCACAGAAACTCGGGGGAGCAGCAGCTGCTAACCCTGGTCTCCAAGATCACAATGGAGGCTGCAGCCTCTCACCCAGGAAGCTGAACCCCAATATCCGGAGCAGAGAGGGACAGAGCGTTTGAGCAGCTTCCCTCCTTTAGCCCTCTGGGGAGAGCAGCTAATGAGAGCCCCTCCTCACAGGGAGAATTGCTGATCTCATTTGCCCCACTGTCCATCCGGAATCACTCCTTGTCTTTCCATACAGTGACTCTGGATTAACATTGGTCTCAATGAAACCAGATTTCAGAAAGAATGAGTCCAGAACACTGTGGAAGAGACCATTGTGTGGCAGTGCTGACCCCCTTCCCACCTCCCTCACCCCCCAGGTCGAGAACAAGGACTGGGGGGCACACATTTTCCAAACGGAACCAAAAGTTCCTGCAGTTTTCAAAAGAGGAGAAAAGCAAAATCTGTGATTTTACACGAACAGTGACTGATAAGTGGATAGAAAGTTATCACCAGGGCCGGCTCCAGACCCCAAGCAGGCGCATGGGGCGGCATTTTGCCGGCAGGGCGGCATTTGGCTCCGGCGGACCTTCCGCAGTCATGCCTGCGGGAGGTCCACCGGAGCCCCGGGACGAGCAGACCTGCCGCAGGCATGACTGCGGAGGGTCCCCTTTTCCCGCGGCTCCGCTTGAGCTCCCGCAGGCATGACTGCGGCGGGTGCGCTGGTCCCACGGCTCGGACGGAGCTCCCGCACCGGAGCCGCGGGACCAGCGCACCCGCCGCAGACACTTCTGCCCCGGCCGCGGAACCGGGGAAGGGCGGCGCAGCGGCTGCCCTGCTTGGGGCGGCGTAATTTCTAGAGCCGCCCCTGGTTATCACAGTGACAGGGCCTGTGACTGGGGAATGCCCGGCAGTGCTTGGAGCCAGGACTCTGACACGAGTTGATCAGAGAGAAGGATCATGGTTAGTAGAAGTTGCCAGAGCCAGGGGCCCACCAGCTATTCCCTGGGACGCAGCCCCCAGAGTCCCCAGCCAGGGACCCCAGATACCCCTCAAAGCCCCACCGGCCAGGGAAGCCCCACCAGACCATGACTGTCAGGTTGGGAATCCCAAAGGGTTCCCCCCACCAAGAGCCCCCAGAAGCCAGGGACCCGCCCACTGGGAACTCAGTCCCTCACTGCCTGCCTAGGACTCCCCCCCAGCAGGATCTGCCCTGCCATTTGTCTGGGACCCCCTCCTCCACCCAGCAGGACCCCCTGATGCTTTTTAGTGGGACCCCTCACTCTGCTTCCCTGGCATCCCGACCTAGTGCCAGGGATCCCCTCCCCCAGCTCTGTGCACTGGGCACGGCAGCGATCCCAGGAGCCAGCCGGGGAAGCCCAGACAGAGCCCCTGGCACAGCACCAGGCTCCCTCTGACCCCCTGTCCCGCCTCCCCAAGAGACGCCCACCCCGGCTGTTCTGCAGCCACCAGACCCCCAGCGATACCCACCTCCAGGACCCACAGCCTCAGGGCTGGGCACATCCACCCTTGAGATGTGCAGAGAAAACGTGTCACGACCTGCAACTGAAGGTGGAAAATCAGAATCCTGGAGAGACCAGGGGGAAATGGAGGGAAACGGGAGAGCGGCTCATTGGAGGGGACAGGGGCGAATCTCCCCGGATTTTATAGCCCGGGTGAGACACTGAGCGAGAAAAGGGGCAGAACTGGAGAGAATTTGTATCGGGGGCGAGAGGCAAGTGGCACCAACAGGGACAGGAGCCAATTAACCCCCCTGCCCTCCCCACCTCCCGGGAATTACCTGGCTGCCCAGAGACAGTTCAACCTCCCCCCCCGCCTGACGCCCCCACTAGGAACTCCCCGCCGGGCTCCCCCCCATCCCAGCGGGGGGGGGGGGGGCAGATCCTGCTGCGGCTTCGCTGGGGCAGAGGCGGCTCCGAGGCTTCTCCCGGGTTCCCCGGGGCAGAGTCACGTTCCCGCCCCCCCAGCGCCCCCCCCCTGGGGTCTCTCACGCCCCGGGGGCTCCGGGCGGGGCTGGGGCGGGCAGAGCCCGGGGCTGCCCGGGGGGCGGGGCCCAGCTGGAGAAACCCCCCCCCCGGCCGGGCCCCCCCGGGGAGCAGCAGCGGCTCAGCCCGGGTCCGGCTCACGCGGAGGCAGCAGCAGCAGCAGCTTTGCTCTCCCGCCCCTAGCGGGGCTCGCACGGAGCATGCGCAGTAACAGCTGCTGGAACCCACCCTTCCCTGGGCTGCGGAGAGGGCGGAAGCGGCCGCAGGGCAGGCTGGGAGATGTAGTTCGTGATGCTCCCTGAACCGGAAGTGACATCGGCAGAGGAGGTGGAGCCGGGCTGCGAAGGAGTGTTGGGCGCTGCGGCTCTGCCTGGCTCGCACGGGGCCGTTGGAGCCTCTCCTGGGCCGGAGAAGAGTTGGTGCATGCACCCCTGAGAAGTTCCCTGTCCCCCCCCCCCCGACTGTGCCACATTTTCTCTCCTCCACCCACCCCTCCATCAGGACGGCCTAGGTATGTTCTGCTGCCCTTCACTCGTACAGGAAGGAGAATAACATTTCATTCCACTCAATCCTAAAGTGATTTGTTACCCACCACCATCCCAAACTGGTCATTTTGGGGAAGCGACCCCATCATGCTGCATAGCTAGGCAGAGTAGGGGTGTCTGTGCAAACACAGCCTGTTCCTGAAGTCTTCCCCCAGCTCCTCACTAGAGGGGGTGCAGGGGTTAGGGGTGAAGGAGAGGGGCAGTGGCTGGTGGCACAGGAGGGGCTGCAGGGGTTGGGGTGAAGGAGAGGGGCAGCGGCTGGTGGTACAGGAGGGGCTGCAGGGGTTGGGGTGAAGGGCGTGCAGGAGAGGGGCAGTGGTTGGGGGCACAGGAGGGGGTGCAGGGGTTAGGGGTGAAGGAGAGGGGCAGTGGCTGGTGGCACAGGAGGGGGTGCAGGGGTTGGGGTGAAGGAGAGGGGCAGCGGCTGGTGGTACAGGAGGGGCTGCAGGGGTTAGGGGTGAAGGGCGTGCAGGAGAGGGGCAGTGGTTGGGGGCACAGGAGGGGGTGTAGGGGTTAGGGGTGAAGGGGGTGCAGGAGAGGGGCAGTGGTTGGGGGCACAGGAGGGGGTGCAGGGGTGACAGGGGTGCAGGAGAGGGGCAGTGGCTGGTGGCACAGGAGGGGGTGCAGGAGTTAAGGGCAGAGGGGACACAGCGTAGGGGTTAGGGCACAGGAGGGGACAGAGTTAGGGGTGGGGGAGGTGCAAGGGTCGGGAGTGCAGGAGCTGGGGGGTAAAGGGGGAGGGGGTTCGTCCAGGGGCGATGGGGAAGGGCCAAAGTACAAGGTTTACCCAGGGCACCATTTCCCCTAATGCTGGTCCTTGGTAACATTTCTTGCTGGGAGGGGGAGGGGAGAGGAGAGACGAGGCGTTTTCTCTCTGTTTCTTTCTTCTCCGTTTTCTGCTCCTTCCTTCAATTCCAGAAACCTCCCTTGTGTGTCAGACGGTGCAGTGACGCCCTCCCCACCCCAGGCCTCTCGAGCCTTTGGAGCAGGAAGATCCCAGGAGCTGAGGATGGATCCAGGGGTGGCAGGAAGGAGTCCTAGCAGCTCTTCTGGGAGCGCAGGGGAGGAATGACTCCCCCTTCCCTAGCTTCTCCCCGTGGGGCTCTGGGGAGCAGGGAGGGTTGTGTGATAAATTCCATCCAACTCCCCCTTTGATCCAAGCCATGGGACGTCTCAGCTCTGCACGATCCCCTTGGCAGGGCCAAACAAGGGATGTTTTCCACTGCCCAGGAGACCCAGGCAGGGACTGATGTGCTGGAGATATGTTGGGAAAAGGGTTCGTCTGAATTGCCAAGGCAGGAAACGAACCATCTACTGCAACGTCATTAACCACAAACACACTCTAGCCATGCTCCAGCCAGTAGGGAAATGGGCAGGAACTCTGGCTGCTCAGCCATGGCCACACGTACAGAGCTGCACAGCAGTGAGTGTGCTGGGGAAGCTGGTCTGAGCAAACAATTGGAAATGACCCTTCAGTGAACAGAAGCAGAGTATAGAAAGGCCCCTGTGTTAAGTGGTTGTGGCTAAGGCCTTAGGGAGCTGGGTTAGAAGCCACAGGGTGTTTCTGTGGAGGTTTGATTCTTGCCAGCTAGGCAAGGCTGGTATGTGGTGTCTCCATGGCTGCACTTTCAGTCATGCAGGTTTCTCTCTCCCATTGTTCCATGAGCATCCTACTAGATTGCCAGCTGCTTTTCAACTGCAGTGTGGAGACTGTGTGTGTGTGGGGACAGACAGTGTGTGTCTTGGGGAAGAGTGAGTGTGTTGAGGTAGGTAGGAGCGGATCATTATTATCCCTACTTGAAAGAGGGAGAAGCTAAGGCTGAGAAAAGAGAAGTCAATTCTCCTAGGTCACATGCCCAGTCAGTGGCAGAGTTGGGAATAGGACCCAAGAGCCCTGATTTTCAAACTAACCATCAGATCTTGAATTTCAGACATTGAATGACCTGAGTAAAGTGCTCTCAGATGAACTCCAGACCAGCAACAGTGTACAGGAATTATTCAGCAAGTACTTGAGGAGAACTGCAATGTTAGAGAGAATCATGAACTGCTCAGAGACCATTAATGCAGAGAAGCAGCAAAATTCATCAAACACAGAACTGGTTCTGACTTATTTCCTTGGTCTTAAAAGAGAAGAACAAGGACCTGAGTCTCCTCCCTCTCAATAACCCCCTGCTCAGCCAATCAGGGTAGAGACTGAGGGCGGGAGGCTGAGGGTTCTCACCAGAGAGCCCAAAGGATGGCCCAGGTCACTGGTGGGGATCACTGCCCGAGCACTCTTTCAGCCCCACATTTTTGGATGGACCTCCCACAGTGGGAACTGCAGAGCCCTCCCCCGCAACACACACACCTCTCCTAATGTTGGGAGGAGAACAGGAGAAAGGACAAAAGCAGCAAGAGACGAAGAGAAAGGAGGGAGGGATGGAGGAAAAGGTGAAACAAAAACAACAAATCCTAATGTCCCCAGTGATTCTAAGGGACAAAAATCTCAGGTGCGCAATAAACTTCTGCCTCCTTAAGCTCGTGTTTTCCATGCCTAGAATTCAACTGTCACCAGATGGATCAGACTAAACAGGTTTGAAACCTCCAGGAGGCTCTTACCTTCTAAACAGGGACGGCTGTTTTCTAGTAAAATCACTAGAAGGGAAGGAGAAAACTCGAAAGAGGTTCCTCCTGGCGCTCACGTCCATGAACCCGAATACTCCCTCAGTCCTCAAAGAGAGACCTGGAGAAGGAGACTTGCTGAAGCAAAACCACAGGGGTCTCTGAAGTTTCCCTGGCCCCTCGCCCTGGTCCTGCCTGGCTGATGTCAGCATCTCTCTGTGAGGTCACCACCTCCCCACCACCTTGGACCAATAGTCTGAGGTCCTGCAAAAGGCCTTTGTGATGTCACTGCCACACCCCTCCCTTGCTGTGCTAATGTCCTGCCCCTGGCCAGGCACTTTGGAGGTTTGAGCTGCTCCCTGGGGATCACCCCACTGAAGGAGCGTTCGTTCTAGGCAGCAAGCCGGCTAGACAGGGAAACATCAGACGCTGCTCCTAATGCTACACTCGGTTTTTCAGAAATTAGTCAACTTTACGGCCAGAAGAAACCATTAGACCATCTAATCTGACCCCCTGCGTATCACAGGCCTCCTGTGTGACACAATAGCAGGTGAGGGAGGGGGTCTGAGGAGGCGAGTGGCGCGCAGTGGCAAGGGGGTGGGTGAGCCGGGCGAGCAGTGGCAAAGGGGTGGGTGAGCCGGCAGCATGAAGGGGGGGGGATGAGGAGGTGAGTGGGAGGGGCTGGTGAGCCGGCAGCAGGGGACTGAGGAGACGAGCTATGTGTCGGTGGCTGACCTGTTCTGCTGATCTGGTCTGGCTCCCAGCCCCTCTCCAAGGGTTGCAGCTGTCTGGAGGTGCTGCCTTCCTCAGTCCCACCTCATTCACTCCACAGAGCAACTGATTACAAAGTGGGGGGAAGATCTTATTCTACTTCTAGCAAAAAGACATTTTCCTTTTACCTTAATTATACTACCTTAGTGGCCCCCTATAACATATTACCAAGGTTCAATGCCACCGTTTTGACGGGACGGTGCTAGGGAAGGAGGGTTTGTTTCCATGGTCCGGGTGGCGCTTGGGGGGGGGGGGGGGGTTCGGGGAGGGGCTCGGCAGCGCTGGGGGGTGGTGTTCAGTGAGGCCGGGGGGGTTTCATCCCTCCGCTCTTTTCTTTGGAGTAATATTGCCCTCGCCACTTTACGAGTTGTGCAGGCCTAGACTAAACCAGAGACTCTGGACTCAGCATTCAAGTATCCTGCAGTCTGAACTTCACATCTGATACATTTCCTCATTGGCTACCATTGTTTGGCCAGCAGGGAAGTGCTTCTTGTCCAACAAGGCAGCCAGACTGGGACCCGTAGGCGCGGAATGGTGCTGAAGGAATCAGCTGTTTCTCTCTGTGCTTCATCTAACTTTGGATCCAAATGGTAAAAGACAGTTGTGCCCAATTTAATCATGGCGTCCTTCAGGAGTGTGATCAATGCCACTTAACTAGGGAGCAGGGTTCTAAAAATAGTTTACCTGGGCCACAGGTCACCATAGCTTCCATCTCAGGGGTGAAAATCAACCACTAGTACCTGCAATTTCTACCTGAGCTCTTGTCAAATCTTTGACCTTACTTGGAGTAATTTGACACTTCTCTGGTGTAGAATTCTTCACCAACCACACAACAGATCAGTAGCGACAGTGAGGTACAACTCCCCCAACTATGCCCTTTTATTTCTTTAATCTGGTGGCACAGATTTAAATTAGGGACTAAATTCAGGTGCGACTTAGAATCCCTGTAAGACACCAAATGTCAGGTCTCTATTAAAAATAGGTATCTTTCTGCAGCTACAGCACATTCAACACGGATTTCATTTTCTACACATTTGCAGCATCTCCCAGGGGTGAGCTGATGAGAAAAGTCACTTCCATGTTTCCCATCTCTACCTAGCTAGGGATTGTATTTCCCAAATAATAGGCAACATGCAGCTAATGAGGAAGGAGATCTCTTCAGGAGCCACTCCCTGCAGGGCCTGGGCCACAACGGCTTTGGGAGCCCAATGCATGGGCACTTTGTTTAGTTACAAGTTATTTACGAGGGAATCCTCTTCCCAGCCCTTTAGAAAAAATACTGACCTAACCAACTGCACAACAGGGGGGGGATTGGGATGGTGATGGGGAATAAGGGAATCCCTCTTATTTACCCCATCTTCTTCTGTTGTTCCAGAGGGTGAAATGACATTTTCTCCTATCCCTGCCCTGTTCCTGCTCTTTGTTATAGTTCAATATATTTTAAGTGAGAAAAATGGTAGTAAAAATATCTGCTCTGCAGCACAACGTGAACCAACATCAGAGCAACTGGGAGTGAAACAACTTCTTCCCCAAGAGTGAACTCGATGACTAACAATGGCTTTGAAATGGGGGAACAGTATGTTAGGCCTGAATAAAGATGTAGCACAAAAACCAGTTATGTCAATCTGACTGAAGTCAGCATGTTTCATAAAGCCCTGGGAAAAAGTGAGATACGAAAGGGAGGTGCATTCCTCAAGTTACCAGCTGCGTTAACTCCTGTCTTCCAGTGTCTGGTGCTTGGCAACTATGCTGATAAGAAAGTTGCTGGGGCATCACAACTTGCTTACATTATAAAGAAAGACAGATGTGCTTTGTTATTAGGGTTTGTTACTAACCAAAGGGGGGTGGGATATGGGTTGTGTGAAGTGAATAATTTATGACGTAATAAAACTGTCTATATAAGCTAATACTAAGCTGTAAAGGGGGGCTGGTTCTCTTCGGATACGAGCAGTTCTTTACTGACACGTGCACTTGTCAATAAAGAGCTTTTGTTTTGGACCTTGCTGGTGTTGTCTGTAACTCTGCGGTCAGACAACGAACTTCGCTGTTGGGGTTCGAGTCCCCGACAAGTATAACCGTGATGCTCAGGGTTTGTTTAGACTAGGGAAAGTGATGGAGTTTAGGTCAGGTCAAGGGGGAAGCTAATGGCAACCCCTGCACCTGGGCTGCATCTGCACAACAACTATAATTGTCTTGTTACACCAAGATCACTAACTTGAGCAGCCAACGCCATGTACAGCCCTAGTGGATGGAAGGCACAGGTAGCTTTAGCCTCAGTGTAGCTTGTTGGGATCAAACCTCTCTCCCACCTGGAGCTGACGAACATTCCTGGCAGGAGGGAAACACACTCATTTGACTCAAAGGAAAGGAGTTGATAGAAAAGATCACAGGACTGACCCCAAAGAAGGATGAGCTGCAAAAGGCAGAAGCAGGCAACTGATCTGGTGGAGCTGAGACACTACGGTGAAGATGGTACAAAAATCACTGTGTGGGAATTAGCAAATGTGATTTAAAAAACAAAAACAAAAAACCTTTCTCCAGCCCTAGTCAAGGGATTTATAACAGTTCTCTCTCATGTGGATTTTCTGATGTATAATAAGGTTTGAGCGCTGATTGAAGCTTTTCCCACACTCAGGGCACGTGTAGGGCTTCTCCCCCGTGTGGTTTCTCTGATGTCTGATAAGGATAGAGCTCCACCTGAAGCTTTTCCCGCACTCAGAGCACATGTAGGGCGTCTCCCCTGTGTGGATTATCTGATGTCTGATAAGGTCAGAGCTCCACCTGAAGCTTTTCCCGCACTCAGAGCACATGTAGGGCGTCTCCCCTGTGTGGATTCTCTGATGTGTGATAAGGTCAGAGCTCCACCTGAAGCTTTTCCCGCACTCAGAGCACATGTAGGGCATCTCCCCTGTGTGGATTCTCTGATGTGTAATAAGGTTTGAGCGTCGATTGAAGCTTTTCCCGCACTCAGAGCACGTGTAGGGCGTCTCCCCTGTGTGGATTCTCTGATGTGTAATAAGGTTTGAGCGTCGATTGAAGCTTTTCCCGCACTCAGCGCACGTGTAGGGCATCTCCCCTGTGTGGATTCTCTCATGTCTGATAAGGTGAGAGCTCTGCCCGAAGCTTTTCCCGCACTCAGCGCAGGTGTAGGGCGTCTCCCCTCTGTGGATTCTCTCATGTCTGATTAGGGCAGAGCTCTGCCCGAAGCTTTTCCCGCACTCAGAGCACCTGTAGGGCGTCTCCCCTGTGTGGATTCTCTGATGTGTGATAAGGTTTGAGCGCTGATTGAAGCTTTTCCCGCACTCATGGCACATGTAGCGTCTCTCTTCCAAGTTGATTCTGTTGCCTGGAATAAGGGCTGAGTGGCTACTGTAGTTTTCCTCTGGCCTCTGCTGAGTCTCACAGGCTTTTGTGTTTTCTGGGAGTGCACAACTCCTGGAAACATTCCCTTTGGATCTTCCTGATAACATCGAATGTGGATCTACTTGCACAGTGTCTTCCTGCTGGGGTTTCTCCTCCTCGTTCTCACTCACCAGCCCATCGCCGGATGGGAGACAGAGAGAATCCAGACATAGGTCACTCCCTGTGCCTGAGAAAAAGGAAATCTCAGAGAGAGGAATGGAAAAAGGGATGAACAAACCAAAATACATGTGGGAGAGATCAAACCTATCAGGTGTTGATTTTCCCCAAACCCTTCCACAGAAAAGAGAGGAAGGCATCAGTTCTGGGTCCTCATTGCACCATAACTCTCAGGGGAAAGTGAGATCGGGGAGGGACCTGCTGCCAGTTGTCAGTCAGAATAGGAGGGAAGCCATGAGTGACATCTGCCATAATGATTCCACATCTGCAGGGAACAATCCTGAACTTCGAGAGCTCACAAGGTCTTCGTAGGGCATCCCAAATGATTCCTGCATTCCCACACAGTTGTTGAGTTGTTTAACTGATTCCTCACCTGCGAAGGCAGCTCTCGGGAGCACTTCTTTCTCAGAGCCCCGGATGTCTGGGACCCACGGTTCTTCCCCTCGTTCCAGCTGGGAGATCACATCAGGTTTGGAAACTGGAAACCCTACTGCAGGCAAAGAAAACAAGAGAGGTCAATGGAATTTGTGGGATACTTGTCACAAAGAATATTCCATAGTTTTAACCCCATCTCATTTTTAGACAGTAACATCTGTAGCCCTCAGGATTCATCTGCTTGCCTGCATCAATATCTCTTTTCTTATAAGTACAGTATTGTGATAGGTTTATTAATTCATATTAAAACTATATTTGGCTGTAATGCAAGAAACCTACAGGCCAAAAACCTGCATTTTAAGCTAAAGCAAAGTTAGCATAGCTACATCCTGTGCCCTTTTACCCAGAAAAGGAACTGTTTTTCCTATACCCAAATAAAGTGCCTACGCTTAGGTCTAAGACCCTTTACCTAGACCAATAGACAATGAAGAATAGCAAAGGGGATATTTCAAAGTTGCACTCACAGACTTAACAAGTACCCCACAAGTGCGCAGATACCTGTCATCCATATGCACATACATACTAGCCTATGGAGTAAGCGTACCCTAACATTTCTATGGGGGAAGACTGAAATTTGGGCATAAGAGGAAGGATTTCTGGCATTTATTTCTATAAAAAGAGGTAACCTACCTCACTATGGTATCCCCACCCCCACCTCGACCTCCTCCTTCTTCTCTACACTTCACCATCTTCAACTACATATTCATGCTATCCATCTACGACAGCTATTAACCAGTAATACGCTGCACTTATTTTCTTTTCAAACCTTAAGTTCAAAAGGGACTCGGCTAAGCTTGGTCTCTCTAAACTTTATTTTAATTTGTGTATCAGATTATTTAGTTGACCTAAAAAGTAAATTCCAAAGTAGATTTGACAGCTCTTTGCATTAGTTTCCCTTGCAAGAGCTGTGAAACCAGAACCGCCAGAGGCAAGGCCAACAGCAGTTTATCAAAACACGGTGTGAATATTAACCAAAGTTTTCAGCACATAATATTGTATCATCATATGTATCTCCTGAATAACAGTAATACAATTGTAACTCTGTAATTCTACCTGTTTTACAATTTACTTACTATTTCATTGAGTTTAATAAAGTCGTTATGACTATATCTGTCTCCCTGTGAGCTTCCTGTCATACCCCCGAAGGTCCCTTTATCAATTCTGTGGAACCCGATTCGAAACACAAACTTTTATCTTCTGATCAAACAAATTGGCGAGCCTAAACCCATATTAGTTAATATAAATGATTAAGTATTATTAATTAATTAAAATAATTACAATACAAATTAAATTAAGTTGATAAATCAAATCAACATTACTCACACACCCCAAATAAGGCTACGCATCCCAAGGCCATCTTCCTTGGCTCAAAGTGGCAGGAGAGTTACTATTATAACAAATCATAGTCACTACCTTAGTGCCTAAGGACCAACTAACAGTGGGTCCCCATTGTGCTAGGCAAAGTGCAAACAGAGAATAGTAGATGGCCCATGCCCTGAAGAATTTACAATCTAAATCAGGGGTAGGCAACCTGCGGCAGCGAGCTGATTTTCAGTGGCACTCACACTGCCTGGGTCCTGGCCCCTGGTCCGGGGGGTGGGGGTGGGGCGGGCTCTGCATTTTAATTTAAGCTTCTTAACCATTTTAAAAACCTTTTTTACTTTACATACAACAATAGTTTAGTTCTATATTATAGACTTATAGAAAGAGACCTTCTAAAAACATTAATATGTGTTACTGGCACACGGAACCTTAAATTAGAGTGAATAAATGAAGACTCAGCACAGCACTGCTGAAAGGTTGCCGACCCCGATCTAAATAGACAGGACAGACACAGAATGGGGGAAGGGCTAGAACCCACTGTTAGAATAGAGATATTCAGGCCTGCCTGTAAAGCCTAGACTTTAAGAACTTAGGGGTATTTTTATCACTTTCTCTTTATACCCCTGTAACTAGCTAATTATCAAAATCACAGTCTACCTGTGTCTGGGCCTTCTCTCACTAGGATCGTCTGAGGCCTTGTTCTTAGGCTAAGGCCTTTGGCTAAGCAGCAGGGGCAGCCATAAGCTGGGAAGCGAAGGGTCACATCCTCACATCCCAAACCAGTCACACTGAAATAAGGTGCTACTGGGCTGTTAGGAAGATGATCCTGTCCTGATAGTGCCCATCACCACCAGATAAAGAAACAGATCTTAAGATGGATAAAGAAAACTTAGTTTGACAGCAGCCTGTCTGGCAAGAAATCACTTATCAATGGTTGTGAAACGCTCATTTCTGTATTGTTTTATCTTTATGGCCACCACTTTAACCTTGTTAATCTGTCTGGTTCTGTAATTGTTTCTGTCTGCTGCATAATTTTTTTTCTAGGTGTAAGTTCATTAGGGCAGTGGAATATGCTTGCTTGGAAATAACCCCAATAAACATCGCATTATCTGTGCTTCAGACTTCTGGTCATTTGCTGCTTGCTGTCTGCGTGACAAGAACCAGGGAAGTGGGAGGGTGAAGGGAAAACCCTCTAAAAAATGGACATGACCTGATAACCAAGAGGTAAGCCTTTAAGGAAGGTTTTAATACACTTTGGAACGGATCAGGGATTCCCATGAGGACTGAGAGGGAGCGATGGTAAACACGCATTTAGATCCTTTTCTTGTTTTATATCTTTTCCCCATAAGGCTGAACCTCTGGCACTGTCATGGATCCATAGGATCTCTGCAATGCCCTGGCTTTTAAACAGTCCTTGGGAGGTGCCCCTTGAGTGCACTAGACCCCCAAGGGCTCCCACTCTTCCACAAGGCCAGGCCACTTAGCTTCAGCACCTGAGACTGAGCCACTTGCTCGGTGCCCTTCCTGCACACTCCTCTCCACTTCTTCCCATTACTCTCAGCCAGCACCACCTGCCGGCTCCTTGGGAGCTTCTTGTGTTCCCTCCTCGTCTCTCACAACCTCATCCCTCCCTGCTGCTTCTTAGCTCTAACCCTGCACACACCCTCCCCGTATCTGGGCACCCCAGAATTATCTACTCCCCCCTTCTCTGCCCCTCCCACAGCTCTGTTCTCCCTTCACCCGTTGGGTCCTGAATGGAAACATTATACGCTCTCCTATCGAAAGAGGAGCTCATCTGACTGTCACACAAGCCAGGCATGAGTCATACACCTATTCACTCAATTTAGAATTCTACAGGCGGTGTATTTTCCTCTTAAAATGAGGAATAGGCATGAAAGCGACAGTTATTAATGTAGCCAATAAGGATACATTAAATGCAATTTTAAAATGACTGACGGCACCAAAAAGGCACATGACAAAAATGATACTAGTGGGTGGGAGATGAGGCAAATAAAGGGGGGGCAAGGAAACTTGTCAAACTTGCATGACAAATAAAGGTATAAAGTTATTACTACTCAGGTTCTTTAGAGACCCCACAGCTTCTAATAACCCAGGGGACAGGACTCCTTACCCAGTGAGGTCACCGTCTCATAGTTCTCCTGCATGACATCCCTGTAGAGGGCTCTCTGAGTGGGGTCCAGCAGAGCCCCCTCTCCCCTGGTGAAATACACAGCCACCTCCTTGAAGGTCACCGGCCTCTGAAAGAGCAAGAGTCCAACATTCAGGACCCCCTGCTCCACTCACAGCCCCACTACTCACGGAACAGCAGCACCAGGTAAATGGAAGCTCCGGGAGGCACATGTTAACAGAGTCCCAACCCCACCTTGCCTAGAACAGCCAGTAGGCATCAGAGGGTGGAAAGAGAGAACCTTTGTGTCTCCCAACTGACAGATGGAGGCAGGGTCATCACATTTATCACATACCCACTAGCCAGAGCTTGATACAGGAAATGGGGCCGTCTCTGGACCGTGCTGGTGGTTCCCTGGTAGGAATCCCAACATTCTCCAAATAAAATATATGGAAGAAAGGGGGAGTCAATAGTAAAGAATAGAAGTTAGAAAGTCAGAATTGTAGAAAATTGGTAAGGGAAGCTATCAGAAATCAATGACCAATTAATGAAAATAAGAAGGAAGTTTTTAAAAAGTATATTAAGTACAAACTTAATCCCTAACAATGGTAGTGGTAAATTACTAGATGGAAATGGCAGAATTATCAAAATAACGCAGAAGAGGTAAAAGTGTTCAATAAATATTTCTCTCATGGATTTGGAGATGTAAGTCATATAAGACATTGACGCTGACAGTCTTTCCATCCCAACAATAACTCACGAGGATGTTGAACAGCAGCTATTACAGTTAGACATGTTTAAATAAGCAGGTCCAGATAACTTGTATCCAAGAGTTTTGAAAGACCTGGTGGAGGAGTGTGGAGGACTGTTAATGTTGATTTTAATTAGGACTTGGAACACTGCGGAAATTCCAGAAGACTGGACTAAAGCTAATG
Source organism: Mauremys mutica (assembly GCF_020497125.1). Classification (NCBI taxonomy): domain Eukaryota; kingdom Metazoa; phylum Chordata; order Testudines; family Geoemydidae; genus Mauremys; species Mauremys mutica. The sequence goes on from NW_025423258.1 coordinate 124,924, forward strand.
CTGTGCCAATATTTAAAAAGTGTAAAAGAGATGACCCAGCTAATTACAAGAGTGTTAGTCTGATACTGGGCAAGATAATGGAGCAGCGAATATGGATTTAATGAATAAAGAATGAAAGGAGGGTAATATAATTAGTACCAATTAAAAAGGTTCAGAGACAACAGATCCAACCAAACTAACGGGATATCCTTATTGGATGAGATCCAAAGTTTGGTTGCAACTAATAGTATTGATGTAATATACCTAAACTTCTGTAAGGCGTATGACTTGGTTCAGCACAACATTTTGACTAGAAAACTAGAAAGATACAAAATAAACACAACATACATTAAATAGTTTTAAAACGATGAATGTAAATGGGGAACCATGCTTGAGTAGATTTCTTTCTAGGGGGTTCCCACAAGGATTGGATCTTGGCCCTGTGCTATTTAACATTCTTATCAATGACCTGGAAGAGAATATAAAATCATCACCGATAACATTTGCAGTTGCCACAAAGGTCGGGGTTGGTGGTAACTAATGAAGTGTCAGTAGGTTCAGGTTTCAGCACTGGGAGTCTGGGAAGTTTTCCCAGTCCTGGCTAGAGGGTTATTTCCTGTTCCACAAAGAGGGGAAGTTCCATTCCCAACTTCTGTGCCTTGAAATTAGGCCCTGACACTACACCCCACATTCAGCATAGTGGTATGATTATCAAATTATTAGGACATAATTACGATGCATTTTATGCAAGACGCATCATATGTTCAGTGTCTTTGAAAAAGTTAGGATTTGCTGAATATGACTGTCCTATTTGTGTGCATGTATCATATTCGTAACTGAAGTTATGGATATTGACTCTGTATCTGTATTTCAAATGTGCTTACTCTGGGTAACACCCACAACGAGCCTTTCAGGTACAACAAAGAAGCCAGACAGTGATCATGGCTCATTAACAAAGACAATGGACCATGGAAGAGCTTAGCCTTCCTGTGAATGTTTCAGCCAGCCTATGAGTCACGGCTACTATGACTCAGCAGGCCATGCGACCAGACCATATGCCACTAAACTCCATTTTGGTACCTCTATTTTTCCACAAACTGGACTGGGAACGGAGTTTGGAACAAAGGGTTCCTGCCATATGGAAAAGCTACATAAGGTGGGGTGTGACGTCATCTCTTGGCCTCATTCTGCACACAAGAAAACTCCTGGAAACACCTGAGAAACAAAGACTGAACTGGAGGAAAGTGCTGGTCCCAGGGTAAAGGGATTTCTAGCTTGTGTATGGAAACTTGGTGGACTGCTTCTATCATCAGTCGGGGTGAGAAATTGCTAATTCAAATTCTATCCAGATAGTATGTTAGGCTTAGTTTGAGTTTTTGGTTATTTAAGTAATCTGCTTTGATCTGTTTGCTATCACTTACGGCTGGGAAATTGGCTTTTGTCTTCTATCTCTCCTTGAGTGGCTTAGGGCAGATCTACACTATGGGGGAAAATCGATATAAGATACGCAACTTCAGCTACGTGAATAACGTAGCTGAAGTCGAAGTATCTTATATCGAATTACCTACCGTCCTCATGGCGTGGGATCGATGTCCGGGGCTCCCCATGTCGACTCCGCTACCGCCGTTCGGGTTGGTGGAGTTACGGAGTTGACAGAAGCGCGCTCGGGGATCGATATATCGCGTCTAGATGAGACGCGATACATCGATCCCCGAGAAATCGATTGCTACCCGCTGATACGGCGGGTAGTGAAGACGTACCCGTAGGTAAAACACTCAGGTAGCTTAGTTGGGTGTAAGGTGCCACCTGCTGTCGTGTTGGGTGATAACAGGGCCTGGAGAGGCTGGCTGAATCTCCAGCAAAGCAGTGTGAAAAGGGCCAGCCCAGCTTCAGGGTTAGAGGGCACAGCGGTTCCCAGAAGTCCCCCAGACTGCACCCCGGGGTAACAACCCATCACACCCTAGAGTCCACAAGTCTCAGCAGGTTTGTCACATCCTGTCCCCTCCCATTCCACACCCTAGATAGTTCCTGCCTCCCACCACCTCTAGCAGCTCCCACCCTCCTATGCATTTACTGCTCCTCTCCCTCCAAGCAGAACCCACCATCAGCTCCCTGAGAATCCCTTACCTGAGCCAGCTCCATTGCAGCCATTTTCTTCCTCCTAGGAGGAGGGGATGATCTGGGGCGAAACGTGGACGTTAATCTGTAGCCTGCCAGGGTGAGAAGGGCACTGTGAGAGAATTCAGACAGGGTTTCTGTCCTTTCCACATGTCGATTCCCCCCAGCATTGTTCCCTGTTAATGGACACTCTAGGTTCTGTCACACTGTGAAGCACAGAGTGACTGCATCCCAGTACAGGCCTAGTCCCCTCCTACCAGGGTGTAACCCTCTGACACATGGTGAACCCCTCCCAGCATCAGAGTCTCTCTGTTACACTTATCAAGTTTGCAGGCGATACCAAGCTGGGAGGGGTTGCAAGTGCTTTGGAGGATAGAACTGAAATTCAAAATGATCTCGACAAACTGGAGAAATAGTCTGAAGTAAATAGGATGAAATTCAATAAGGACAAATCCTTCCGGGGGAGGGAACTCCAGTTTCTAGGAAAAGGCAGCTGTTAGTAATGGGAGATTCGATTATTAGGAACATAGATAGCTGGGTTTGTGATGACCGGGAGAACCGTATGGTGACTTGCCTGTCTGGTGCGAAGGTTGCGGATCTCTCGAGGCATCTAGACAGACTTATGTGTAGTGCTGGGGAGGAGCCGGTGGTCGTGGTACATGGAGGTAGCAATGACATAGGGAAGGGTAGGAGAGATGTCCTGGAAGCCAAATTTAGGCTGCTAGGGAAGAGACTGAAATCCAGGACCTCTATGGTGGCATTCTCAGAAATGCTCCCAGTTCCACGCGCAGGGCCGGGTAGGCAGGCAGAGATTCAGAGTCTCAACGCGTGGATGAGACGATGGTGTTGAGAGGAGGGGTTCGCGTTCATTAGGAACTGGGGAAATTTCTGGGATGGGAGGAGCCTATACAGGAGAGATGGGCTCCACCTAAACCAAAGTGGAACCAGACTGCTGGCACTAAACATTAAAAAGGTTGTAGAGCAGTTTTTAAACTAGGAGATGGGGGAAAGCCGACTGCTGCAGAGGAGCATGTGGATCAGACACAGAGTTCTCTTAGGGGAGAGTCTGATGATAGAGAATCTCCAGGTTATAGTCAGGAGCAGAAGACGGAAGAGTATAATGTAAGGGCCGGGTCAGATGATAAACAGTCACATAAAAAAGAATCTGGCACATCAGAAAAGGGCAGAAAAATAAACAGGGGCAGGTTTTTAAAGTGCTTGAACACAAATGCTAGAAGTCTAAATAATAAGATGGGTGAACTAGAGTGCCTTGTGATAAAGGAGGATATTGATATAATAGGCATCACAGAAACCTGGTGGAATGAGAGCAATCAATGGGACACAATCATTCCAGGGTATAAAATATATCGGAAGGACAGAACAGGTCGTGCAGGGGGAGGAGTGGCACTATATGTGAAAGAAAATGTAGATTCAAATGAAGTAAAAATCTTAAGCGAATCCACACGTTCCATAGAATCTCTATGGATAGAAATTCCATGCTCTAATAAAAATACAACATTAGGGATCTATTATCGACCACCTGACCAGGACAGTAATAGTGATGATGAAATGCTAAGGGAAATTAGAGAGGCTATCAAAATTAAGAACCCAATAATAGTGGGGGATTTCAATTATCCCCATATTGACTGGGAACATTTCACTCTAGATTTAATCCTGAGTGGAGCGCAGGAGCTGGTCCAAGAGGTAACTGTAGCAGGACGGCTTGGAAATAGTGACCATAATACAATAGCATTCAACATCCCTGTGGTGGGAAGAACACCTCAACAGCCCAACACTGTGGCATTTAATTTCAAAAGGGGGAACTATACAAAAATGAGGGGGTTAGTTAAACAAAAGTTAAAAGGTAGAGTGATTAAAGTGAAATCCCTGCAAGTTGCGTGGGCCCTTTTTAAAGACACTATAATAGAGGCCCAACTTCAATGTATACCCCAAATTAAGAAACACAGTAAAAGAACTAAAAAAGAGCCATCGTGGCTTAACAACCATGTAAAAGAAGCAGTGAGAGATAAAAAGACTTCCTTTAAAAAGTGGACGTCAAATACTAGTGAGGCAAATAGAAAGGAGCACAAACACTGCCAACTTAAGTGCAAGAGTGTAATAAGAAAAGCCAAAGAGGAGTTTAAAGAACGGCTAGCCAAAAACTCCAAAGGTAATAACAAAATGTTTTTTAAGTACATCAGAAGCAGGAAGCCAGCTAAACAACCAGCGGGGCCCCTTGATGATCAAAATATAAAAGGAGCACTTAAAGACGATAAAGTCATTGCGGAGAAACTAAATGGATTATTTGCTTCGGTCTTCACGGCTGAGGATGTTAGGGAGATTCCCAAACCTGAGCTGGCTTTTGTAGGTGACAAATCTGAGGAACTGTCACAGATTGAAGTGTCACTAGAGGAGGTTTGGGAATTAATTGATAAACTCAACATTAACAAGTCACCGGGACCAGATGGCATTCACCCAAGAGTTCTGAAAGAACTCAAATGTGAAGTTGCAGAACTGTTAACTAAGGTTTGTAACCTGTCCTTTAAATCTGCTTCGGTACCCAATGATTGGAAGTTAGCTAATGTAACGCCAATATTTAAAAAGGGCTCTAGAGGTGATCCCGGCAATTACAGACCGGTAAGTCTAACGTCGGTACCGGGCAAATTAGTTGAAACAATAGTTAAAAATAAAATTGTCAGACACATAGAAAAACATAAATTATTGAGCAGTAGTCAACATGGTTTCTGTAAAGGGAAATCGTGTCTTACTAATCTATTAGAGTTCTTTGAAGGGATCAACAAACATGTGGACCAGGGGGATCCGGTGGACAAAGTGTACTTGGATTTCCAGAAAGCCTTTGACAAGGTCCCTCACCAAAGGCTCTCACGTAAATTAAGTTGTCATGGGATAAAGGGGAAGGTCCTTTCATGGATTGAGAACTGGTTAAAAGACAGGGAACAAAGGGTAGGAATTAATGGTAAATTCTCAGAATGGAGAGGGGTAACTAGTGGTGTTCCCCAAGGGTCAGTCCTAGGACCAATCCTATTCAATTTATTCATAAATGATCTGGAGAAAGGGATAAACAGTGAGGTGGCAAAGTTTGCAGATGATACTAAACTGCTCAAGATAGTTAAGACCAAAGCAGACTGTGAAGAACTTCAAAAAGATCTCACAAAACTAAGTGATTGGGCAACAAAATGGCAAATGAAATTTAATGTGGATAAATGTAAAGTAATGCACATTGGAAAAAATAACCCCAACTATACATACAATATGATGGGGGCTAATTTAGCTACAACGAGTCAGGAAAAAGATCTTGGAGTCATTGTGGATAGTTCTCTGAAGATGTCCACGCAGTGTGCAGAGGCGATCAAAAAAGCAAACAGGATGTTAGGAATCATTAAAAAGGGGATAGAGAACAAGACAGAGAATATAGTATTGCCCTTATATAAATCCATGGTACGACCACATCTCGAATACTGTGTACAGATGTGGACTCCTCACCTCAAAAAAGATATTCTAGCACTAGAAAAGGTTCAGAAAAGGGCAACTAAAATGATTAGGGGTTTGGAGAGGGTCCCATACGAGGAAAGATTAAAGAGGCTAGGACTCTTCAGCTTGGAAAAGAGGAGAATAAGGGGGGATATGATAGAGGTATATAAAATCATGAGTGATGTTGAGAAAGTGGATAAGGAGAAGTTATTTACTTATTCCGATAATACGAGAACTAGGGGTCACCAAATGAAATTAATAGGCAGCAGGTTTAAAACAAATAAAAGGAAGTTCTTCTTCACGCAGCGCACAGTCAACTTGTGGAACTCCTTACCTGAGGAGGTTGTGAAGGCGAGGACTGTAACAATGTTTAAAAGGGAACTGGATAAATTCATGGTGGCTAAGTCCATAAATGGCTATTAGCTAGGATGGGTAAGAATGGTGTCCCTAGCCTCTGTTCGTCAGAGGATGGAGATGGATGGCAGGAGGAAGATCACTTGATCATTGCCTGTTAGGTTCACTCCCTCTGGGGCACCTGGTATTGGCCACTGTCGGTAGACAGATACTGGGCTAGATGGACCTTTGGTCTGACCCGGTACGGCCCTTCTTATGTTCTTAAAGTACTCCACTTAGGAAGGAACAATCAGTTGCACACATACAAGACAGGAAATGACTGCCTAGGAAGGAGCACTGCAGAAATGGATCTGGGAGTCACAGTGGATCACAAGCTAAATATGAGTCAACAATACTACGCTGTTGCAAAAAAAGCAAGTATAATTCTGAGCTGTATTAGCAGCAGTACTGTAAGCAAGACATGAGAAGTAATTCTTCCACTCTACTCCGCACTGATTAGGCCTCAACTGGAGTAATGTGTCCAGTTCTAGATGCCACATCTCAGGAAAGATGTGAACAAATTGGAGAAAGTCCTAGAAAAGAGCAACAAAAATGATTAACGGTCTAGAGAACATGACCTATGAGAGAAGACTAAAAAATTTGTGTTTGTTTAGTCTGGAGAAGATATCATCAGCTTTAAAGTACATGTTCGTTTCGAGGAGGAAGAAACATTGTTCTTCTTAACCTCTGGACAGGACAAAAAGCAATGGGCTTAAATTGCAGCAAGGAAGGTTTAGGTTGGACATTAGGAAAAAACTCCCTAACTGTCAGGGTGGTTAAGTACTGGAATAAATTGCCTAGGGAGGTTGTGGAATCTCCATCGTTGGGGATTTTTAAGAGCAGGCTGGACAAACACCTCTCAGGGATGGTCTAGATCAGGGGTGGGCAACATGTGGCTCTTTAGAATTTGATATGCGGCTCCTTGTATAGGCACCAACTCTGGGGTTGGAGCTACAGGCACCAACTTTCCAGTGTGCTGGGTGTGCTCACTACTCAGCTACAGGCCCTGCCCCCAGTCCACTCCTTCCCTGAGCCTGCAGTACCCTTGTTCCATTCCCCCCCCACCCCGAGTGTCTTGCATAGCGTGAACAGCTGATCGGGAGGTGCAGGGAGGGAGGGGGAGGTGCTGATTAATGTGGCTTCCCATGGGTGGGAGGCGCTGGGAGCAGGGGGTGGGAGCTGATGGGGGGCTGCTGACGTATTACTGTGATTCTTTGGAAATGTACATTGGTAAACTCTGGCTCAAGTTGGCCACTCCTGGTCTAGATAATACTTCGTCCTGCCTTGAGGGCAGGGCACTGGACTAGCTACCTCTCGAGGTCCCTTCCAGTTCTGCGATTCTATGAACCAAAGGCCAGAGACGAGCAGAATCAAAGGAGTCCCTCTGGGGATTCTCCCTGTCATTGTCCCCAAGGCAGCTCTCTCAGGTTAACTAAGTTGTTGGATGCTCCAGCCTTTATCCAGTCTCTCCTGGGAGTGCCCCTTTCATGGGCTGGGACTAGTTTTAGCCTTTGGGAAGTGTGACCCCGGGGGCTCTGAGACTGGGCCTTCTTGCCTCAGCACATCTTGTTCCTTTCTGTGGCTCCCCAGTGAGTCACAATGAGTAGATACTCCTCATACAGACTGTGAACATAAGAATGTGTTTAGACTTCACTGAATGCTTGTGAGTTGCTGCCTGGGTTAACATCTGACTAGTTGCACTGTGAGCGTCTGTGGCTCTGTAAATCACCAGACAGGAGAGAGACTTTACCTAGGTGAAGTGCTGATTGGCAACAGAATGCATTACACCCTGCCTGGCAGGAAAGGTCCATCAACATCAGAGAGACTATTATGGTATGTTAACGAAGACACAAAAAACTGTTGTTGTGCTCTTGACATCCCATTAGCTGAGTTTCCAGCTCAGAGCACATGGTAGGAAGGGGATAAAAAACCCCATGCAGAAGGAACTGATGATCTGTATGTTGCTTGGACTCTGGGGGGCAAAGTTTCTAGGCATAAGCAAGAGATCCCCAGCTGCTTAGCCGGGGTTAGTCCTAAGGAAGATATAGAGCTTGCTTATAATAGAAGCTTCTATTACCTTTGAAATTTAGGACTGCAACTCGTCTGCATCTATAGGATTACCTGCTTTAACTTTGTAAACAACTCTCTTTTCCTTTTAAATAAGTCTTAATACAGGTTATGACAGGACTGGCTACAAGTGTTGTCTTTGTTGGAAGATCTAAGATTCAGTTGACCTAAGGAAGTGACTGGTCCTTTGGGCCTGGCAGTAACCTGAACATTGCTGTGATTCGTGGGGTAAGGCAGTGGTTCTCAGCCAGGGGTCTGGGGCCCCCTGGGGGGCCGTGAGCAGCTTTCAGGGGGCTGCCAAGCAAGGCCGGCATTAGACTCGCTGAGGCCCAGGGCAGAAAGCTGAAGTCCCAGCGCATGGGGCTGAAGTCTGGGCCCCTGAGCCCCACCATCAGGCCTGAAGCCAAAGCCTAAGCAATGTAGCTTTGTGGGGGCCCCTGTGGCATGGGGCCCGAGGCAGTTGCCCTGCTTGCTGCCCCCTAACGCCAGCCCTGGCTTTTATATGCAGAAAACCAGTGGAGTTTTTATAGCATGTTGGGGGGGCCCCGAAAGAAAATGGTTGAGAATCCCTGGACTAAGGGACCATCTGTCACAAAGGTAAGCTCACCTGCGTGGTGAGATATATGGGATCACCCAAGGGGACTGGCTTTGATTCCATGTTAATGCTGTTACAGAGGCTGAAGCGTTTACACTGGATTCTAGGTTGGTGAAATCTCCATACAGACCTCACACCCAATATGGGATTTGTTCCCTGCTTCTTACCAGTCTGCCCGAGGCTGGTGCTCGTGCTCTCGAGTCACTGAAGACAACGTTACAGAGAGAGGGGCTGTGACTTCCCCACGGTCACGAAACAGGTCTGTGACAGAGCCAGGAACAGACCCTGTTAGCTCCAGAGCCCCGTCACCCGCAGCTTGGAAAGGCCCCCGAGCACACTGTATTAGGCTGCAGGAAGAGGTGTGCAGGGACTGCAGCTGAGCTGCCCTGCCAAGACGGCCTGTGCATCCATGGACAAACCACCTCGCTAGGGGGTGTCCCCTGGGTCAGGAGAAGTCAGTGTCCAGCCCTGTGGGGCTGTGCTCCTGGCTCATACCTCCAGCACTCACTGCTGCCCCTCCCTTACCAGCTGCACTGTTCAGCCAGCCCCAGGCCTCTGTGAGGTCACTTCCCCCAGCCCCCACCTCAAACCTTCAAACTGGGACATGGTGCACCAGTGCCAATCAGAGTGCACTAGTGTAAATTCTATCTGTACTAAGGGTTTGCACCAGTGCCTAAAACACCAGGGTGGCAGAGACCTTCAGAAACAGCAGTACGGTGGCACTAGAACCTATTTCTAGCTCGGTCACGGACAGCCTGGGTGACCTTGGACACGTCAATGTTTCTCCTCCCAACTTCAGTCTCTTTACCCAGCTGCCCACTCACTGGGGTCTCCTCTCTCTCCAGAGCTGCTCACCACTAAACTCTGTGTGGGTGTCTCCAGAGCTAAGGCAGTTCAGCTCTGGAATAGTCTTACAAGGGGGGCTGGGGAGTCTCTTTCCCTGGAAGTTTTTAAGAACAAGTAGGACAAAGCTCTGTCAGAGATAATCTACAGATACTTGGTCCTGCCTCAGCAGAGAGAGCTGGACTTGATGACATCTTTAGGTCTTATCTAGCCCTACATGTCTAGGATGCCATGAAATATATATATATATAAAAACCCAACATACAGAATAAAACCCACCACAACATAATGTCAGGCAATTCGGGGGGGGAGGACCACAACCTACACTCCACAGCATAAAATGACAATACAAAGAAGAAGAAAGCAACACGATGCAAACGATGACATCCTAGGGCAAAAGCAGACAATGGAAAATACCTCAACTCAAACCAACACAGCACAGGCACCAAACAAGCTGAGGCAAAACAATTCATCATAAAACTGCTACACAACATGGTGCGATCACAGTTCCAAATGGCACCATGCAAAACAGCTCAGCGTAGAACAGGACACAGCACAAAAGAGAATTATTTCATTGTAGGCCTGGAAGGGACCTTGAGAGGGCGTCTACTCCAGCCCCCTGTGCTGAGGCAGAACCAAGTATCCCTAGACATTCCCAGACTGGTGTATCTCTAACCTGGTCTTAAAAACCTCCAGTGAAGGAAATTCCACAGCCTCCCTTGGAAGCCAATGCAAGGCAAACACTGACCAAAACAACGCTGCACACACACACGCTGGGCCTGGGGTTAAGGGGAGAGGCAAGAATTCAAACAATCTGGGTTCAGTTCCCAGTTTTGCCCCAAATTCTCCATGTAAACTTGAGCAAATTACTTCAGCTCTCTGAGCTTCAGTTTCCCCATCTGTAAAATGGAGAGTCGCCTCCCACCATTGGCCTATTTAGCCTTTGAGCTTTTTGTGGCAAGGCCTCTCTGTCCCTGTGGGCATGTCCACACTGCAGTCAGACACCGGCGGCTGGCCCGTGCCCGCTGACTTGGGCTCACACGGCTCAGGCTGTGGGGCTGTTTAATTGTGGTGTCCATGTTCCGGCTGGGGCTGCAGCCCAAGGTCTGGCCCCCTCCCACCTCGCAGGGTCCTACAGCCTGGCCCCACCCCGAGCCCAGACACCTACACTGCAATTAAACAGCCCCTTCGCCTGAGTCACCTGGCATGGGCCAGCTGGGGGGTTTTACTGGCAGGGTAGAGATACCCTTGGTGTCTGTTCAGCACCTGTCACAATGGGGACAGCAATCTTGGTCAGTGTCTGTGCAGAGCCCTGCACAACAGGGGCCTGATCTCAGTCAGGGTCTCTGCAACTCCCAGCATTATAGGATCCCGGATTTTGTTTAGGGCCCCCGCAGCATCTGACAAAATATGGGGCCAGGATCTCTGTCAGGGTCTGTGCAGTGCCCAGTACAGTGGGGGGTGTGATCTGGGTCGGGGTCAGTGGGCCAGACCCAACGGAGACACAGGTCTCAGTCGAGGTCTCTGTAGTGCCCAGCACAATGGAGGCAGCGGTTTGGGTCACAGTCATGCGCTGCCTGGCACAAGGGAGGGGCCCATGATCTCGGTCCAGGTCTGTTTTACCTGGCACAACAGTGGGGTCTGATCTCACCTGCAGTCTCTGCAGTGCCTGGCAGAACAGGGCCCAGATCTCAGTTGGGGTCTCTGCAGCAGCTGTCAGAACAGGAACACGCTCAGTACGATAAGAGCCCTGATCTCAGTCAGATATCTGGAGAGAAAAGTGGGAAGATTTTTGAGCATTAGATATCAGTATTTCAGAACTGAGGAGAAAATGGGGCACAAACTAAATATTTGCTAATGTAAGAGAGAAGAACCAACATCTGGGGAGATTTTATGTCACCATTTAACAGTTCAAGAGAAAAGATGGGAAACTGGAGATGATTTTACAGGGTTATTCAATCAACAACAGACTGGGACAGATTCTTGTCACATAGTCACATGGCCAGCAGAGCCCTCGGTGATGTGGCTTTCACAGGGGACAGGAGTGGGAAGACTAGCAGGTGACAGGGTGGGGGAGGCTGCTGGGTTGGGCAGGTTGGGGGAGGGGAAGGAGCTGGGAGGGGAAACCTGGGGCTGGGCCGTCTCCATGGGGGACACTTGCTCCTCCCTCCCCTTCCTGGCCCTTCCCAGGCCCCGTTGCCAGCAGAGTGGCCCCCCCCAGCCCAGCCCAGCCCAGAGGTGTCCCTGTCTCAGGGTCCCCCCAGCCTCTGCCCATTCACCCTCTGCCCAGCTCAGGAATCACTCGGGAGAACCATTTCCCACCCGCACAAGGGCAAATCCCTGCAGGTGGAAATGGGGGAAACCCCCCAAACCTGAGACCTGAACTGGACATTGGCGAAGGGGAGAGAAAATGGGGCACAATCGGGGGGGGGGGCAGGGAACTTCTCAGGGGTTGGGGGAGGGGGGGTCACCCTGGGCGCTGCTCGTGGCTCTCTAGGGAGAAAGGGGGCAGGACAGGGGAGGAGGGGGGTCCCCACGGGAGGGGGCAGCGGTAAATCCGAGGGGATCTCAGCCCCCCCCCCTTTCTCTCCCCGCTCCTCGGGGGTCACCTGCTCCCCCCCCCCCGGCCATGTCCGGGCTGCACCGACATTTCCCGCCCGCCCACAACCCAGTCTCCCCCGCCCAGCCCCACGCAGGGACCCCAGTGGGGCCGGGCCCCCCGCGGGGCCCCAGGGCAGAGCCTGGCCGGGCCCGAGGGGGGGCGCTGGGCTCCTGCGGGGGCAGCAGCTCCGAGCCCCCCGGGAGCAGATCCCGGCGCTGCGAGATGCCGGGTCCCGCCCCCGGACACTGGGGCAGAGTCACCGCCCAGCCCCCTAGGCCGGGCACGGGGGGGTTAATGACGGGCTCTCCCACCGCGATCTGCGCATGGCCAGAGCTCCAACGGCACCAACCCTTCTCCGGCCCGGGAGAGGCTCCAACGGCCCCGCGCGAGCCAGGCAGAGCCGCAGCGGCTCGGGCGCGTTTGCAGCTCCGCTTGGTCTCTCCCCCAACGTCACTTCCGGTCCAGGGAGCATCAGGAACTACATCTCCCAGCCTGCTCCGGGGCCGCGTTCGCCTTCTTCGCAGCCCAGGGAAGGGAGGGCTCCAGCAGCTGTTACTGCGCATGCTCCTTGTGAGCCCCGCTGGGGCTGGGAGAACAAAGCTACTGCTGCCGCCTCCACGTGAGCCGGGCCCGGGGTGAGCCGCTGCTGCTCCCCGGGGGGGCCCCGCCCCCCCGGGCAGCCCCGGGCTCTGCCCGCCCCAGCCCCGCCCGGAGACCCCGGGGGGGGGGCGGGAACGTGACTCTGCCCCGGGAAACCCGGGAGAAGCCTCGGAGCCTCCTCGGCCCCAGCGGAGCTGCAGCAGGATCCGCCCCCCCCCCCTGCTGGGATTGGGGGGGGCGGTGCATTAAATTGCGCTCAATAGCGCTGTGCTACTCCCGGGAACTGCGCATGCTCAGTAGCAGCTGCTGAAGCCACTGCCCTTCCCCCTGCTCGTATCAGCCGGAACGTTCCGCTGGGCGCTGGCGGCGGGGCTGGGACGGGGCGAGGGAGCAACAGGGAGCGGGGGGCTGAGCAGGGAATTGATGGTGGGGGGAGTCGGGCAGGTGGGGGCGGGGCTGGGGGGGGCTAAAGGGAAGATCCGGGCTGGGGGGGCACTGGAGTTGAGCTGGGGGCGCAGGGGGGGGAGGTCATTGGGGCGGGAAATATGAATTGGTTTGTGCAGCCAGGAAATTCCCGTGGGGGAGGGGAGTTCACTGAATCCTGCCCTGTTTGTGCCCCGTCCTCCCACATACAAAGTCTCTCCAGCTTTTCCCCTTTTCCCCCTGGTCTCTCTGTATCTCTCAAGTGTCAATTCAAAATCTCTCCAATGGGGCAGTTTTTCCCACCCATTTTATCTGCAGCGATTTGTCCTCATTTAGGTGGGAAATTGTTGCCCTGAGTCATTCCCCAGCACATGGCTGCTCCTGGAGTGGGGATGGGAGGAGATGCCCGTTCTCTGCCAAGGCGGGGATGGGAAGAGCACGTGTCCCCCCATGGAGACTGTCCAGACCCCATTTCCCAATCCCACCCACTGCCCCAAACTACCAACACAGTTTCCCCCAGCCCTCAGTTGCCAGTCACCTGCCCGTCCCCCACTTCCGCCCCCTTCCTTTATCCAGGGAGCCTTCCAGCTTCCCTCCCCCCCTTAAATCAGCTCCTCACAGGGCTCCCTAGAAGGGAAGGAGAAAACTCGAAAGAGGTTCCTCCTGGCGCTCATATCCGTGAGCCCGAATACGTCCTCAGAGAGAGACCTGGAGAAGGAGACTTGCTGAAGCAAAGCCACAGGGGTCTCTGAGGTTTCCCTGGCCCCTCGCCCCTCTCCTGCCTGGCTGATGTCAGCATCTCTCTGTGAGGTCACCACCTCCCCACCACCTTGGACCAATAGGCTGAGCTCCTGCCAAAGGCCTTTGTGATGTCACTGCCACACCCCTCCCTTGCTGGGCTAATGTCCTGCCCCTGGCCAGGCACTTTGCAGGTTTGAGCTACTCCCTGTGGATCACCCGTATCAAGGAGCTTTTCTGCAGAGCATCCTCAGATGTCTGAGCACACAAGTGCCATGGCAACAAACTGACACACATGACACCAAAATGAGATCATTAATATACTAACCTAGAGGAGAAGGACACTGCAGCATTAGTAGGGGAGAACCCCCTACTGAACATGCATTACACCTGGCAGCATCAGCAGAACATATCGGCTACACAACTAAAGAAGGATCTGCACGTGGCTGTAGACCAGTGGTTCCCAACGTGGTGCCCGCGAGCGCCATGGCGCCTGCCGGGGCATTTATGTGCACCCACTTACTGCCCAGCAGGGGAGAGAAGCTGTGGCCCTGCACCTGAAGGGGACAGAGAACTCAGGATGCAGGCGCCGGTGCTCTCTGTCCCTGGCAGGCGCGGGGCTGCAGCTTTTCTCCAGCTTCTCTGGGGCTGCAGGCTGCGGGCGCCGGTGCTCTCCGTCCCTGGCAGGCGCGGGACTGCAGCTTATCTCCGGCTTCTCCGGGGCTGCAGGCTGCGGCCACCGGTGCTCTCTGTCCCTGGCAGGCGCGGGGCTGCGGCTTCTCTCCAGCTTCTCCGAGGCTGCAGGCGCTGGTGTTCTCTCCTTGGCAGGCACAGGGCTGTGGCTTCGAAGCTGGAGAGAAGCTGCAGCCCAGCCCCGGCCGGGAACAGAGAACTCTGGGGCTGCAGGCTTCATTCTATGTTAAAGTAAGGATAATAAATATATTTGGACCAGCAGTTCAACAATGTTTTACTTTTTTAAAAATAAAGAAGATGAAAACTGTTTATGATATTTATTTTGTAAAATGTTTTGTAGATAAAAAAGAACAAATTCACATAGGAAGGTGAAAGAGTAATTGCCGAATAATTTAGTTAATACCTTTCACATGTAAAATTACTGTTTTTATCTTATGGATTCATATATTATGTAATATTAAATGATTTTTTTTGTATATTTAACGTAAACAGAAAATAAGCCTTGAAAAATTGTTGGCGCCCACCACACTCTCTTCTGAAAACATGAATGTGCTACTGGCCGCAAAAAGGTTGGGAACCACTGCTGTAGACAGATCAGTGAAAAGCTCCACTCACGGCACAGCTGCCAGCAGAAAAGCGAACGTGTTCAGATTCACAAGGAATGGGATGGAGAATAACACGGAACATTTGTATATAAATCACGGGGGCAGCCTCAAATATCCTGGGCTCACCACGGCTACTACAGCACCGCATACAGGATATTTTAAATCTATCCTTGAGAACTGGGGAAGAAATAGGTCTAAAAAGAAATATTTGATGAGAGAAAAGCACCTGGTTCTGAAGAGATTTTATACTAAGTAAGTGACAGCAGTTGGACAGTGTGACAGGATTGTATATGGAAGTTCCATAAACAGACAGTAATAATTCCCCCCCCCATGCCCCCATCCTTCACATGGGCAGCAGGGAGCCCTGTGGGGAGGTGCTTTAAGAGGGTACGTGAGGGGAGTATGGAGCAGGAAAACTCCCTGGCAGTGGGGAGGAGGCACTCTCTCTCTCTCTCTCTCTCTCTCTTCCCCACTCTCTCTCTCTTCCCCGCTCCCTGTCACAGTACACCACCCTCCACCCCCCTCTTTTGAAAAGCTCGTTGTTGCCACTTGAATGCTGGGATAGCTGCCCATAATGCAGCACTCCCAACAGCGCTGCAAATGTTGCAAATGTGGCCACACACCAGCGCTGGTAGCTGTGAGTGTGGCCACACACCAGCGCTGCTCCTACACAGCTGGATGACCAGCGCTGCAAACTACCAGCGCTGCAAACCGTAAGTGTAGCCAAGCCCTAATACAGTGTGCTCGGGGGCCTTTCCAAGCTGCGGGTGACGGGGCTCTGGAGTTAACAGGGTCTGTTCCTGGCTCTGTCACAGACCTGTTTACTGACCATGGGGAAGTCACAGCCCCTCTCTCTGTAACGCTGTCCCCAGTAACTCGAGAGCACGAGCACCAGCCTCGGGCAGACTGGTAAGAAGCAGGGAACAAACCCCAAATTGGGTGTGAGGTCTGTATGGAGATTTCACCAACCAAGTATCCAGTGTAAACGCTTCAGGCTCTGTAACAGCATCAACATGGAATCACAGACAGTCCCCTTGGGTGATCCCATATATCTCACCACGCAGGTGAGCTCACCTTCATGACAGATGGTCCCTTACTCCAGGGGTTCTCAACCTTTTTCTTTCGCGCCCCCCTCGCCCCCCCAACATGCTATAAAAACTCCACTGCCCATGTGGGCCACAATAACTGGTTTTCTGCATATAAAAGCCAGGGCTGGTGTTAGGGGGCAGCAAGCAGGGCAACTGTGGCCCCCACAAAGCTACATTGCTCAGGCTTTGGCTTCAGCCCTGGTGGTGGGGCTCAGGGCCCTGGACTTCAGCCCCATGCGCTGGGCCTCAGCGAGTCTAATGCCGGCCTTGCTTGGCAGCCCCCTGAAAGCTGCTCACGGCCCCCCAGGGGGCCCCAGACCCCTGGTTGAGAACCACTGCCTTACCCCACGAATCACAGCAATGTTCAAGTTACTGCCAGTCCCAAAGGACCAGTCACTTCCTTAGGTCAACTGAATCTTAGATCTTCCAACAAAGACAACACTTGTAGGTTATGACCTGTATTAAGACTTATTTAAAAGGAAAGGAGAGTTGTTTACAAAGTTAAAGCAGGTAATCCTATAGATGCAGATGAGTTGCAGTCCTAAATTTCAAAGGTAATAGAAGCTTCTATTATAAGCAAGCTCTACATATTCTTTAGGACTAACCCCGGCTAAGCAGCTGGGGATCTCTTGCTTATGCCTAGAAACTTTGCCCCCCAGAGTCCAAGCAACATACAGATCATCAGTTCCTTCTGCATGGGTTTTTTTTTATCCCCTTCCTACCATGTGCTCTGAGCTGGAAACTCAGCTAATGGGAAGTCAAGAGCACAACAACAGTTTTTTGTGTCTTCGTTAACATACCATAATAGTCTCTCTGATGTTGATGGACCTTTCCTGCCAGGCAGGGTGTAATGCATTCTGTTGCCAATCAGCACTTCACCAAGGTAAAGTCTCTCTCCTGTCTGGTGATTTACAGAGCCACAGAGGCTCACAGTGCAACTAGTCAGATGTTAACCCAGGCAGCAACTCACAAGCATTCAATGAAGTCTAAACACTAAACACATTCTTATGTTCACAGTCTGTATGAGGAGTATCTACTCATTGTGACTCACTGGGGAGCCACAGAAAGGAACAAGATGTGCTGAGGCAAGAAGGCCCAGTCTCAGCGCCCCCGGGGTCACGCTTGCCAAAGGCTAAAACTAGTCCCAGCCCATGAAAGGGGCACTCCCAGGAGAGACTGGATAAAGGCTGGAGCATCCAACAACTTAGTTAACCTGAGAGAGCTGCCTTGGGGACAATGACAGGGAGAATCCCCAGAGTGACTTCTTGATTCTGCTCGTCTCTGGCCTTTGGTTCATGGAATCACAGAACTGGAAGGGACCTCGAGAGGTAGCTAGTCCAGTCCCCTGCCCTCAAGGCAGGACGAAGTATTATCTAGACCAGGAGTGGCCAACCTGAGCCTGAGAAGGAGCCAGAATTTACCAATGTACATTGCCAAAGAATCACAGTAATATGTCAGCAACCCCCCATCAGCTCCCACCCATGGGAAGCCACAATAATCAGAACCTCCCCCTCCCTCCCCGCACCTCCCGATCAGCTGTTCACACTATGCAAGACATTGGGGGGGGGGGTTAATGGAGTGAGGGCACTGCAGGCTCAGGAAAGGAGGTGGGAGGGGGTGGAGTGGAGGCAGGGCCTGTAGCTGAGTAGTGAGCACACCCAGCACACTGGAAAGTTGGTGCCTGTAGCTCCAACCCCGGAGTTGATGTCTATACAAAGAGCCGCATATTAAATTCTAAAGAGCCACATGTTGGCCACCCCTGATCTAGACCATCCCTGAGAGGTGTTTGTCCAGCCTGCTCTTAAAAATCCCCAATGATGGAGATTCCACAACCTCCCTAGGCAATTTATTCCAGTGCTTAACCACTCTGCCAGTTAGGGAGTTTTTCCTAATGTCCAACCTAAACCTTCCTTGCTGCAATTTAAGCCCATTGCTTTTTGTCCTGTCCTCAGAGGTTAAGAAGAACAATGTTTCTCCCTCCTCCTTGAAACAAAATTTTATGTACTTGAAAGCTGATCATATCTTCTCCAGACTAAACAAACACAGTTTTTTCAGTCTTCCCTCATAGGTCATGTTCTCTAGACCTTTAATCATTTTTGTTGCTCTTCTCTGGACTTTCTCAAATTTGTCCACATCTTTCCTGAAATGTGGCACCCAGAACTGGACACAATACTCCAGTTGAGACCTAATCAGTGTGGAGTAGAGCGGAAGAATTACTTCTCCTGTCTTGCTTACAATACTGCTGCTAATACATCTCAGAATTATACTTGCTTTTTTTTCAACAGTGTAGCACTGTTGACTCATATTTAGCTTGTGATCCACTGTGACTCCCAGATCCGTTTCTGCAGTGCTCCTTCCTAGGCAGTTATTTCCTGTCTTGTATGTGTGCAACTGATTGTTCCTTCCTAAGGGGAGTACTTTGTATTTGTCCTTATTGAATTTCATCCTGTTTACTTCACACCATTTCTCCAGTTTGTCCAGATAATTTTGAATTTTAATTCTATCCTCCAAAGCACTTGCAACCCTTCCCAGCTTGGTATCGTCCACAAACTTTAAGTGTAACAGAGCTACTGGGAGGGTTTCACCATGTGTCAGAGGGTTACAGCCTGGTGGGAGGGCGCTAGGCCTGTACTGGGATAAGGTCACTCTGTGCTTCACAGTGTGGCAGAACCGGGAATGTCTATTAGCAGGGAACAATGCTGGGGGGAATCGACGTGGAAAGGACAGAAACCCTGTCTGAATTCTCTCACATTGCCCCTCTCATCCTGGCAGGCTACAGAATAACGTCCACGTTTTGCCACAAATCATGTCCTCCTCCCAGCAGGAAGGAAATGGCTGCAGTGGAGCTGGCTCGGGTAAGGGATTCTCAGGGAGCTGGTGGTGGGTTCTGCTTGGAGGGAGAGGAGCAGTAAATGCATAGGAGGGTGGGAGCTGCTAGAGGTGGTGGGAGGCAGGAACTATCTAGGGTGTGGAATGGGAGGGGACAGGATGTGACAAACCTGCTGAGACTTGTGTACTCTAGGGTGTGATGGGTTGTCACCCCGGGGTGCAGTCTGGGGGGCTTCTGGGAACCGCTGTGCCCTCTAACCCTGAGGCTGGGCTGGCCCTTCTCTCACTGCTTTGCTGGAGATTCAGCCAGCTTCTCCAGGGCCTGTTATCACCCAACACGACAGCAGGTGGCGCCATGCATCCAACTAAGCTACCTGAGTGCTTTACCTGAGCCACTCAAGGAGAGATAGAGACAACAGCCAATTTCCCAGCGATAAGTGATAGCAAACAGATCAAAGCAGATTACTTAGCATATAACCAAAAACTCAAACTAAGCCTAACATACTATCTGGATAGAATTTGAATTAGCAATTTCTCACCCTGACTGATGATAGAAGCAGTCCACCAAGTTTCCATACACAAGCTAGAAATCCCATGTTCAGATCTGGCCTGCGGGAGCTTTGGGGGCTGGCGCTGGGGAAAGTGGGGGACTGTCTGAAGTTGGCTGCTTGGGATGTGGGTGAGGCCCCAGGGAGCTGGGGGTTGGGCTGCACCCCTGTCCCTGCAGCCTGGGGCCCTGCGTTTCCTCTGGAAAAGCTGCTCCCTGTTTCACCATCTCCTCTCAGTCTGAGTCCCAGGGACCCTGCACAGGCGTCTGCAGGGCAGGATGGGCCCTGAAATCTGGCAGCTGGGAGGTTTGCAGCAGTTTCTAACCCTCCCTCCCCTGCTTCTTCCAGGAGGCCCCACAAAAGCATCTGGCCCCTCTGGGAAAAGAGAGAGAAGCAGCCAAAGCCGAGGAGGAGCAGCAGAGCGAGGAGCTGCTGGTAGGTGCCCAGAGCCCTCCGCCACTTAGGTTTGCCTGGCATAAGAATGACCTGGTGAGTGCAGGGCCCACCCTGCCAGCCTCAGCCAGGGACCCATCCCCGCTGGAGCCCACGGAGCCTGGAGAGTCAGACACGGGGGTAACATGATGCCCTTAGGATGCAGGAGGCTGCTGGGCAGGAGAGGGTCAGTCTGTGTTAGCCCAGAGCCCCTGCCCACGGGCTGTCTGGACGTCACAGTGACCAGGGATCCTTTCTAGCTCCTGAGGGGATGGGGAGGAAGGAGATGAAATGTGGGCTGCAGAGATGGAGGATTTGGCTCAGTGCACGTTGATGAGGTTTTGGGGAGAAGTGTCCCTCCTGTAGGTGATGTACAGCTCATCCTGGCCCTGATCCCTCCTCCCTTCCCGGGATAAATGAACTTCCCATCCCCCACCACCAGAGATCTTGTGTTCTGGTAAATAACTCTGCCACCCACCCCCAGGTGCTTTTATGATTTTATGAATTTCAAAGTTGATAAATGCAAAATAGTGCACATTGGAAGAGATAATATCAAATGCACATAAACTGATGAGGTCTAAATTAGCTGTTACTGCTCAAGGAAGAGATTTTGGAGTCACTGTGGATAGTTCTCTGGAAACATCTACTCAAGCTGCAGCAGCAGTCAAAAAAGCAAACAGAATGTGGGGAATCATTAGGAAAGGGACAGAAAATATCCTATTGCCTCTATATAAATCCATGGTATGTCCACATCTTGAATACTGTGTGCATATCTGGTCGCCCCATCTCAAAAAAGATATTTTGGAATTGGAAAAGGTTCAGGGAAGGTCAGCAAAAATGATGAAGGATATGGAACAGCTTCCGCATGAGGCGAGATTAATAAGACTGAAGCTATGGCTGCACTCCGCAGCTTTTAGCGACATGACTGTGCCGCTACAGCCGTTCTGCTGACAGGCGCGCAGTGTAGCTGCTCTTTGTTGGCAGGAGAGAAGTGCCAGTGTAGACAAAGCCTGAGACTGTTCACCTTGGAGAAGAGATGACTAAGGGGGGATATGGTAGAGGTCTATAAAATCATGACTTGTGTGGCGAAAGTAAATAAGAAAGTGTTATTTCCTCCTCATAACACAAGAACTAGGAGTCATCCAGTGAAATGAATAGGCAGCAGGTTTAAAAGAAACAAAGGAAGTATTTCTTCATACAACACACAGTCAACCTGTGGAACCCCTTGCCAGGGGATGTTGTGAAGGCCGAGACACTAACAGGGTTCTAAAAAGAACTAGAGAAGTGCATGGAGGACAGGTCCATCAGTGGCTATTAGCCAGGATGAGTGGGATGGTGTCCCTAGCCTCTGTTTGCCAGAAGCTGGGAATGGATCACTTGATGATTCTCTGTTCTGTTCATTTCCTCTGGGGCACCTGGCATTGGCCTCTGTCAGAAGACAGGATACCGGGCTAGATGGGCCTTTGGTCTGATCCAGTCTGGCCATTCTTATGTTCTGTGTTCCCCCGTTACTGAGCCGCCCTCTCCCTGTTGCAGAAACAGACGGAAGCCGAGAGGCAGAAGATCGTCTGGGAGTGGCAGGAGCTGCGAGGGTTTCTGGAGGAGCAGGAGTAGCGGCTGCTGTCCCGGCTGGAGGAGCTAGAGAGAGCCATTGTCCAGAGAAGGGATGAGGGCGTCTGCAGCCTGTCCTGGCAGATTTCCCTGCTCAGCGGCAGAGGAGGAGAGAAGGGGCAGCAGCCGCTGAGCCAACCCCTGCAGGTCAGGCTGTCATTGCAATGAACATACGCAGCATTTCTCTAGGCGCTTCTGAGCCCTAGACCCCAAAGCACTTTACAGAGTGGGGTCAGGGGCATTATCCCTATGGGACAAATGGGGAAAGTGAGGCAGAGGGAGGGGCAGAGCCCTGCCCAAGGTCACCCAGTGAGTCTGGCAGCGGTGCCAGGGATGGGCCCTGGGAGTCCTGGATGCTGCAGCCCCAAAACCTTCTCTCCTGGAAATGTCTCTCTGCATTTGCTCTTGGAGGGTGAAATCCCCTCTCCCACCATGCTGAGGTCCCGAGTTAGGCCCAAGGCCCCTGTCACTGCAGGTTAATGGGTTTAGTGGGGCCAGGGGCCTTCTGGGTCTCTCAGCACTGGGGGGAATTTGATTCTCAATGCAGAGAAATATCTTCTGCCTGTAAAGTGTCCGGGGAGAAGATTTCCACAGTGGGACCTGCCCGCAGGGATTGCTGGGGCTGCGCAGGGAAAAGTCCCTGGTAGGGGGGCAGCACCTCTGGGAATGGAAACCTGAAATTCCCCTACTGCCCGAGGCCTCAATGGTGACCCCTGCAGAGCAGGAGGCCTCCCCACCCAGGGACACTCCCCCTGACGGCCTCCTCTTTCTCTCCTTTGTAGGGTGCTAGGAGCACTGGGGGCAGGTAAGTCCTGGGCTCCATTTCGCTCCCCCTCATGGGCTGCTAGGTTTGATAACTGCACTGAATAGGAAGCTGCCCCCTGGCAGGAAGCGAGAGAGAAATGGGGAAAGGAGGGTAGGAAAGGCAGCGAAACACAGGGAAGAACCAGCAGGGCCCTACAGGGGTGTCCAGGAAGGGGCTGTTTTCCTCCTGAGTGACACTGAGAGTGACAGACAAAGACTTGGCAAAATACTAAGAACTAAAATTTTATTTCCCAAACGAAGGGCAGATTCCCCCCTTGTTCTTCGTACGTGGGTGTCCCATGGAGAGCAGTGGGTGTTCTGCTGTGAATGGAGCAGGGCACAGAGTCCTAAACTGATGCCCTGGCCACTGGCCGTAACGGACAGGGCAGTGTGGCCCTCTCTGCCAAATGAGCTGGACGCCCCAGGGTTCCTGCTTCAGCTGAAGGGTTGGGGGGTTTTGGCATTAAAGGGCCCACGTTCATTCCCTGCTGGAGCCCTGGGCTCTGTCTGTGGCCACTGTCAGCATATAGGACCTGCCCACTCTTTGGTCTGTGTCTCCTCCCTTTCCACATAATCCCTGTGCTGGTGCCCCTTGTTACTGCTGTAAACCAGCGTAGGGGGTGGCTCTGCCCCCCCCAGAACCAGAGCGTCCCTGAGAAAGCTCCTGAACAATGTCTCCGTTCCTTGCTCTAGTGTCTCCCGTCTCTCTGGGGAGCACAGGGCTGAGGTGACTCACCCTGACATTGACTATCTCAGGCTACAAAGCTCAGATCCAGGTTTTGTGAAGTTTGGGGGTTGCTGGGCTCAGGGTCTGGGGCTCAGGCCTATTTTTCACCCCTTCTTTCCCCAGCAGGGAGGACGGGACGTTTCGGAAGCCAGAGCCGTCGTTTGCGGAGCTGGAGAAGAGACTCAGCGATTTCTCTCTGCAAAGTGCCGTGCTGCAGGAGATGCTACTGGGATTCAAAGGTGAGTTGGAGTCTGGGGGTGGCGTCTCCTCTGGTTAGAGCGACCCTGACCCTGGGGAGGAGTCGGGGACTCTAGTGATGTCACTGATCCTGGGCTCCATCTCACAGCCCAGCTCAGCGAGTCGCCCTTCCCCATGGAGCAGCCCTGTGGGGCTGGCTCTGTCTGCAGCGGCTGCGTTATCGGCCTCTGATCTCTGTCACCATCTCGTCGTTAACAGCAGTTCCATTAATAAGCAATGGGGGTTTCTCCATGAATGTGAGGGCCTGAATTCTCACCTCTCCCATCTTCTCCTTCCCCTAGAGACGCTGCAACGGGAGCTGGGGAGCGACACAGGTACGTGTCTGTCTCTGACTGGCCCTGGGGAGATTTCAGCCCAGTAACCATGTTAACGACAGGGGATTGCAGCCTCCAGCACCTGGAAGCTGTGTAACAATGGGAAGCGATGTTACTTTGTTCTTGCACCACTATATTTTCAACTGACTTGTCTCTTAAATATTTTAGCTCAGGGATCAGCAACCTTTGGCACGCGGCTCACCCAGGGCTGCCCAGAGGGGGGGGCAAAGGGGGCAATTTTCCCCGGGCCCCGGGCTCCGCAGGGGCCCCCAAGAGAAGAGCGGAGGCTCCCGCCTCCGCCCCTCTCCTGGAGCCTCGGCGCATGAAGCGCCGAGACTCCGGCCGAGCCCCTGAGCCCCGCCCCGAGCCGCATGGTGAGGAGGTGGGGCTGGGAGCTCCAACGGGGCCTGAGCCCCGCCCCGCTCAGAGCGGCGTGGGGAGGGGGCGGGGCAGCTGCCTCCGCTCGGCGTGGGGTTCACAGCCCCGCCCCCTCACCACGCGGCTCTGAGCGGGACGGAGCTCAGGCCCCGCGGGCGACGCGCTCGGTAAGGGGCCGGGGCCGCTGCCGGCCGGGCGATGCCGGGGCGGGGGGGGCTGGCGACGCCGCGGCCGGGTGGGCGGGAGAAGCCGCGGCCGGGGCGGCGGCCGGGCGGGCGGGCGGGAGAAGCCGGGGCCGGGGCGGCGGCCCGGGCGGGCGGGAGAAGCCGGGGCCGGGGCCGGGGCCGGGCGGGCGAAGCCGGGGCCGGGGCCACGGGCGGGAGAAGCCGGGGCTGGGGCCGCGGGCGGGAGAAGCCGGGGCCGGCGCCGCGGGCGGGAGAAGCCAGGGCCGGGGCCGCGGGCGGGAGAAGCCGGGGCCGGGGCCGCGGGCGGGAGAAGCCGGGGCCGGGGAGGGGCTGGGGCCGGGGGGGAGAAGCGGGACCCGCCGCCGAAGCGCAGCCCGGTCTTCGGCGGCGGGGAGCCCCTTCTGTTCCGGGACCCGCTGCCGAAGTGCTCCGAAGACCCGTGACTCCTTTGATTCTGCTCTTCTCTGGCCTTTGGTTTTTAGAATCATAGAACTGGAAGGGTCCTCTAGAGGTCATCTAGGCCAGTCCCCTGCCCTCAAGGCAGGACTCAGTATTATCTAGACAATCTCTGACAGGTGTTTGTCCAGCCTGCTCTTAAATATCCCCAGTGAGGGAGATTCCACAACCTCCCTGGGCAATTTATTCCAGTGCTTAACCACTCTGACAGTTAGGGAGTTTTTTTCCTAATCTCCATCCTAAACCGCCTTAAATCCATTGCTTCTTGTCCTATGGTCATGTCCCCTCTGAGTCTTCCCCAGTTTTTTTCAATCTTCCCTCATAGGTGATGTTTTCTAGATCTTTAATCATTTTTGTTGCCCTTCGCTGAACTTTCTCCAATTTGTCCACCACTTTCTTGAAATGTGGCCCCCAGAACTGGACACATTACTCCAGTTGAGACCTAATCAGCGTGGAGGAGAGCGGAAGAATTTCTTCTCGTGTCTTGCTTACAATACTCCTGCTAATACTTCCCAAAATGATACTTGCTTTTTTGCAACACTGTTGACTCCTATTTCGCTTGTGATCCACTACGACCCCCAGATCCCTTTCCGCAGTGCTCCTTCCTAAGCCGTCATTTCCCATTTTGTATGTGTGCCACTGAGTGTTCCTTCCTAAATGAAGTACTTTGGATTTGTCCTTATTGAATTTCATCCTATTTACTTCAGACCATTTCTCCAGTTTGTCCAGCTGATTTTGAATTTCAGTTCTATCCTCCAAAGTCCTTGTAACCTCTCCCAGCTTGGTATCGCCCGCAAACTTGATAAGTGTAAGAGAGACACTCTGCTCCTGGGAGGGTTTCACCATGTGTCAGAGGGCTACACCCTGGTGGGAGGGAGCTAGGCCTGTACTGGGATAAGATCACTCTGTGCTTCACAGTGTGGCAGAACCTAGAATGTCCATTAGCAGGGAACAATGCTGGGGTGGAATCGACATGTGGGAAAGGACAGAAACCCTGTCTGAATTCTCTCACATTGCCCTTCTCGCCCTGGCAGGCTACAGAATAACGTCCACGTTTCTCCCCAAATCATCCCCTCCTCCCCGGGTGAAGGAAATGGCTGCAATGGAGCTGGCTCAGGTAAGGGATTCTCAGGGAGCTGGTGGTGGGTTCTGCTTGGAGGGAGAGAAGCAGTAAATGTACAGGAGGGTGGGAGCCAGTGATGAGCTGCCAAAATATTAACAACAGGTTCCCTTGTCCTCACCTCACGAGGGGGTCATACCCCCCCAGGGGTCGTGCCCCTTCCAACCCCCCATGCTCCTTGACACCCCCCCGGGGACCCCTGACCCATCCTCCCCCGTCCCCTGACTGCCCCCTGCTGCCCATCAAACCCCTCCTCTCATTCTTGATGCCCCCCCGGAACCTCTGCCCCATCCAACCACCCCTTCTCTCTGTCCCTGACTGCCCCCCACCACCTCATCCAACCCCTGCTCCTTCCTGACTGCTCCCCGGGACCGTTGCCCCCATTCAACTCCCTTGTACCCTGCCCTCTGACTGCCCCGACCCCTATCCAGCCCCCCACAACCTCAAAGGGGGAGGAGAAGAAGGGTGGAGCTTTCAGAGGAGAAGGGGAGGTGAGCTGGGGCCGGGGGCCGGGTGGACAGCTGCCTGAGCCTTTGTTAAATTTAAAAGCTTTTTTAGAACCG
The DNA here is from genome assembly GCF_020497125.1 of Mauremys mutica. NCBI lineage: Eukaryota > Metazoa > Chordata > Testudines > Geoemydidae > Mauremys > Mauremys mutica. The sequence goes on from NW_025423258.1 coordinate 151,385, forward strand.
GTTGTCCTGGAACAACCGGTTCTAAAAAGGCTTCTAAATTTAACAACCGGTTCATGCGACCCAGCTGGAGCTCACCACTGGTGGGAGCTGCTAGAGATGGTGGGAAGCAGGAAATATCCTGGGTGGAGAAAGGGAGGGGACAGGACGGGGAAAAACCTGCTGACACTAGTGTAGTTTAGGGTGTGATGGGTTGTCACCCCCAGGGGGCAGTCTGGGAACCGCTGTGCCCTCTAACCCAGGGGTCCCCAACCCCCGGTCCGCGGACCGGTACCGGTCCGCGGCCTGTTAGGAACCGGGCCGCGAACTGACCCCTAGCACATCAAGCGGCGTGTCTCCAGCGGGGCCCCTGAGCCCCGCCCGCTCAGAGCCGCGTGGGGATGGAGCAGCGCTGTGAGCTCCAGGCTGAGCTCAGCTGCCTCCGCTTGGCATGGAGCTCCCAGCCCCGCCCCCTCCCCAAGTGGCTCGGAGCAGGACGGAGCTCAGGCCCTGCCGGAGACATGCTGCAGCTGTCGGGCGAGGCGCTGAGGCTCCGGGTGAGGAGGGAGCCGGGGGTAAGAGGCTGGGGCCAGGGGGGTTGGCTAAGGGGCAGGGAGTCCTGGGGACAGTCAGGGCACAGAGAGGGGGCGGAGGTTGGGGGAGCGGTCAGGGGGCAGGGAATGCGGGGGGGTTGGATTGTGGGTGTTCCGGGGGGGGGTCTGTCAGGACTCAGCGGGGGTGGGGGGGGATAGGGGTTGGGGCAGTCAGGGGACAGAGAGCAGGGGTGGGGTCCCAGGGTGGTGGGAGTCTCTGGGGGATGGTGAGGGGACAAGGAGCAGGATGGGTCGGGGATTCTGAGGGGGGCGGGCAGTCGGGGGGGCAGGAAGTGGGTGGGGCTCAGATAGGGGGCAGGTCCGCGGAAATTTTTTTTTCTACGAAACCAGTCCCTGGTGCCAAAAAGGTTGGGGACCGCTGCTCTAACCCTCAAGCTGGGCTGGCCCTTCTCACACTGATTTGCTGGACATTCAGCCAGCCTCTCCAGGGCCTGTTATCACCCAACACAACAGCAGGTGGTGTCATGCAGCCTACTAAGCTACCTGAGTGCTTTACCTGAGCCACTCAAGGAGAGAGAGAAGACAACAGCCAATTTCCCAGCAATAAGTGTTAGCAAACAGATCAAAGCAGATTACTTATATAACCAAAAACTCAAACTAAGCCTAACATACTATCTGGATAGAATTTGAATGAGCAATTTCTCACCCTGACTGATGGTACAAGCAGTCCACCAAGTTTCCATACACAAGCTAGAAATCCCTTTACCCTGGGACCAGCACTTCCCCCAGTTCAGTCTTCGTTGCTCAGGTGTTTCCAGGAGTTCTCTTGTGTGTGGGGAATGAGGCCAAGAGATGATGTCACACCCACCTTATGTAGCTTTTCCATAGGGCAGGAACCATTTGTTCCAAACTCAGTTCCCAGTCCGGTTTGTGGAAAAATACAGGTACCAAAATGAAGTTAATTGTCATGTGGTCTGGTCACATGCCCTAGAGTGCCCTGCTGAGTCATAGTAGCCATGACTCATAGGCTGGCTGGCACATTCAGAGGAGGGCTAAGCTCTTCCACAGTCCATTGTCTTTGTTGATGAGCCATGAACACTGTCTGGCTTCTTCATTGTTGTACCGGAAAGGCTCGTTGTGGGTGTTACCCAGAGTAAGCACATTTGAAAGACAGATACAGAGTCAATATCCATAACTTCAGATACAAACATGATCCATGCACACAGGTAGGATAATCGTATTCAGCAAATCATAACTTTTCCAATGACACCGCACGTGACTCATCTTGTACAAAATGCCTCATGTCCTAATCATATTATAATCCTGCCACTATGCTGAATATGGGCTGTAGTGTCAGATAGCTCCTAATGTCAAGGCACAGGTGTTGGGAATGGAACTTGCCCTCTTTGTGGAACAGGAAATAACCCTCCAGCCAGGGCTGGGAAAACTTCCCAGACTCCCAGTGCTGGAGCCTGAACCTACTGACACTTCATTAATTACCCCCACCCCCGATCTTTGTGGCAACTGCAATCGTTATCGGTGATGATTTTATATTCTCTTCCAGGTCATGGATAAGAACGTTAAATAGCACAGGGCCAAGATCCAATCCTTATGGGAACCCCCTAGAAAGAAATCCACTCAACCATGGTTCCCTATTTAAAATCCCAGTTTTTAATCTATTTAATGTATGCCGTGTGTATTTTGTACATTCTAGTCAAAATATTGTGCTGAAGCAACTCATATGCCTACGTATATTACATCAGTACTATTAGCTGCAACCAAACTTTTGATCTCATCCAATAAGGATATCCACTTAGTTTGATAGAATCTATTGTGTCTAAACCTTTTTAATGGATACTAATTACATTACTCTCCTTTCTTTATTAATGAAATCCAGTATCGGCTACTCCATTCTTTTGCCCAGTATCGATTTCAGACTGACACACTTGTAATTAGCTGCGTCATCTCTTTTATACTTTTTAAAATATTGGCACAGCATTAGCTTTATTCCAGTCTTCTGTAATTTCCCAAGTGTTCCAAGTCCTAATTAAAATTAACAGTCCACCACGCTCCTCCAGCAGGTCTTTCAAAACTCTAGTTCTTCTTCGAGTGATTGCTCCTATGCATTCCAGTTAGGTGTGCGCGCCGCGCGTGCACGGCTCTTCGGAAGATTTTTACCCTACCAACTCCGGCGGGCTGGCTGGGCGCCCCCTGGAGTGGCGCCGCTATAGCGCAGGATATATACCCCAGCCGGCCCGTCCGCTCCTCAGTTCCTTCTTTCCGCCCGTGACGGCCGTTGGAACAGTGGAGCGCAGCTTAGCTGACCTCCACTTCCCTAGCTACTCGTAGTTTCTCTCGTTCTGTTTATAGTTGTAGTTAACTTTGTTTGTTTGTAGAATAGTATAGTGTATTTATTTTACAGGAGTTCGGGGTTTATCCCCTTCCCCTCACCCGGTGCCGGGTCCAATGCCCAGTCCACAGGGTTTTCTAATGCTCGGCCGGCCACAAGCCGCTGCCGGCAAGAGATCTTCTCCTAAGTGCCTCGAGGGATCTTACCTCACAGATAAGTGCCGCATTTGTGAGGCCTTTAATCCGTGAACAAAGGGGAGTGGGGCTTTCGTTTTAAACAGCTCCTGAGGGAGGCAGCTCTTGCTCCTCTGCTCTCGGCGCCGAGCGCTAGTTAGTTTTCAAGGCGCGCTCCCTCGGCACCGGATCGCCGGTACCGCCAAGGCCTCCTGGCACGACCGTCGCTGGCTCCGACATACCCCTCGGCATGGATCCCTCTCCTGGAGGATGAAGAGGCACAATATCCTTGCTGCGTCCGAGCCGCCACCTCTGCAGCTGAGCGCTATGCTCAGTCGGATCGTCCGGCACCGGTGTCTGCCGCGGCACTGACAATACCTGCACCATTTACTCCGGCCAGGCAAGAGCCGTCGAGTCTGGTGCTGGAAAGCTCCCATGTACGTACCGTGGTCGAGCTCGCTCTGAAGCTGCGTCCGAGATGCCTGCTCCGCAGCCGAGCGCTATGCTCAGTCGGATCGCCCGGCACCGATGTCTGCCGCGGCACCGACAATATCCGCACCATTAACTCCGGCCAGGCAAGAGCCGTCGAGTCCGGTGCTGGAAAGCTCCCCGGTACGGACCGAGGTCGAGCTCGCTCTGAAGCTGCGTCCCAGCCGCCTGCTCCGCAGCCGAGTGCTATGCTCAGTCGGATTGCCCGGCACCAATGTCTGCCGCGGCACCAACAATGCCCGCACCATTAACTCCGGCCAGGCAAAAGCCGTCGAGTCCGGTGCTGGAACACTCCCCGGTACGGACCGTGGTCGAGCTCGCTATGAAGCTGCATCCGTGGTGCGAGCTATGGTCGAGCTCACTATTCCCTCCACACCGGAGACAGTGTCCACAGCGAGGGAGCTGATTGCAATGACAGCGTCTGCGCTGCCTCAACCCCCGGCACCACCGGTGCGGGTTACATAGTCGATGGGCAAGCCTGCCTTGATCAGACCACCCTCCGTCGGCACCGCAGAGCGGCACCGTTCATGATCGCGGTCCCGCAGATGTTCTCGGTCCCGTCACCGATCTAGGTCCCGACGCCGCTCACAGTCTCGGCACCGTTCTCCATGTTGGTACCAGTAGTACTCACGGCACCGGTCAGCATCCCGTTCGCCGGTCCGGGACACTCAGCACCGATCCAGCTCCCGGCACCGCCCCAGGCACCGGGACGCCCGTAGCCTCTCCTGATCATCGAGCCTCGCACCCTCGGTCGACCGCCCGGCACAGCTTCGGTGGCAGGTCCCGTTCTCGGTACCGGTATGTCTACTGGTACCGATCCCCGGTGCCGCATCAAGCGACGTCAGTTAGAGACGGAGACTCTACCAAGGGCTTTTCAGCTCCTCCAGGGCCATCCAGCCACGCATCAGTGTCGTCCCGTGCGGACACTTCATATGCGTAGTACTCTGTTTTCCGATGTGCCCTCCAGAGTCTTCCAGGAGACCTATCAGTGGTCATTCTGGACGCCTTGGGTGTACTACCACGCCAGAGGCATACCGGTGATCCCGTCTCGCTCCGTTCCCTCGGAGCTCTGGGTGCCAGAGGCGACAATTAGTCGTCCCCGTCCGACCGGTACAGAGCAACCCCCGGTTCGGCACCGGGCTTCCAGATCCCACCGGATCAGGAGGTCGTCCAGGAGCTCGAGCCCACACAGGACCCGCTTGTCCCTGGCCTTTCTTCTTCCTCCTCCCCAGATGAGGCGGGGGCAGGAACATACCCCTCCGGCCCTCCTCTAATCGAAATGCGACCAGCCCCTAAATCCAAAGAGGCTGGGCGTGTGGTCTTACTGGGCCGTAAGATGTACCCGGAGGGGGCCCCGCAACTTCGTGTAGCAAACTAGCAAGCCCTGCTTAACCGCTACTGTGGGTGGCGGTGGGCAAATTTACAGAGTCGGTTCTTCGGAACTCCCGTCAAGAGTTCGATGCCCTCCTGCAGCAAAGGACGAAGCTGGAGGGAGCTTCCCTCCAGGCCTCGTTGGACGCAGCTGACTCCGCTGCCATGACTCTGGCCTTGGGTGTTGCCACGCGGTGCATTTCATGGCTCCAGTTATCGAGCCTTCCCTCGCAGCTGCGGCACGCTATACAGGACTTGCCCTTCAATGGCACAGGCCTGTTCTCTGAAAACACTGGCCCTAGGCTGCAAAACCTAAAGGGCACTTTGCTCTCTCTCTCTCGGCATGCACACGCCGGTGATTCAGCGCCGACGTTTCCGTCCCCAGCCTCCGCTCTTACCCTGCGCCTTGACAAAGTCAGGACTTGGCCAGTGGGCGTGGCTTACACGGTCGTGGCCATCAATCCGGACCCCAAAGGAGCCGAAATTAGGGTCCTTCTGACCATCAATGGGGCAAAAGCCTACCCATCCTCATCTCTCCTAAGGACCCCTCTCACGAGCGATTTCTCTGTCAAGAGGTGCGGACGCTCCTCTTCATCGGAGCTATACAGGAGGTACCTAAGGGCGAAACCTAATCCCCTAGGCGAAGGGAGGTCTCAGACCTATCCTAGACCTGCGGGAACTCAACAAGTCACGATGTAGATGAGTTCCGCATGGTACCCAGGGCGACCGTCATCTCATCCTGGGATCCCGGAGACTGGTACGCCGCCCTCGATATGAAGGGCGTGTGTTTTCACGTCGCCATTTCTCTTCCATACAGAAGGTACCCTCGGTTTGGGGCCTACCATCGTTATTCCCAGTATACGGCCCTCCCGGTTGGCCTCTATACAGCCCAGGGGTATTCAAAGTGCATGGCTGTAGTCACCGCCTTTCTTTGCCACCGTCGGATACACGTTCTCCGTATCTAGACGAGTGGCTCATTCGAAGGACCACCGGGCCCAAGTTACCAGTCATGTGGGCATCGACACGAACCTATTCCTGTGTCTAGGCCTGATGATCAATAGTAAAATCCACTCTGATTCCCACACAGGGAAGGGAATTCATTGGGGCCGTCCTGGACTCCAGACTCGCCAGAGCCTGCTTACCTCAGCCTTGGTTTCAGGCGAGGGTAACAATTGTACAAGGTCTACGGACCTTCCCGCCAACTTGGACTCGCATTTGCCTAGGTTTCCTGAGTCACATGGCTGTCTGCACATTTGCAACCAAACATGCCAGGCTTCGCCTCCATTCACTTCAATCGTGGCTCACCTGGGTGTGCCACCCGGGCAGAGATAGCATACTCGTGGTCGTCTCGTTCCCCCCCGAGCATCCTAGGCTCCCTCGACCGGGAGTCAGCGCCCTCCCTGGTGTATCCAGGGATGCTGTTTCATTCACCCCTCGGGGTCCCTCATGACAGACAGCCCATCTCTCGGCTGGGTGCGCACCTGGCGTAGTTTCGCACTCACGGCCTTCGGTCAGCGCAAGAGCTGGCCTTACACATCAATGTCCGAGAGCTGAGAGCAGTCTGCCTTGTGTACCAGGCGATTCAGCTGGCGGATCGTCTCAGCAGATCCTTCCTGTCTCACAAGTGGTAGTTTCCTCCGGTCTTTATCTATTCCGTTTTCCAGAAGTGGGTCTTTCCCCGCATAGCCCTCCTCGCTCTCGCGAGAACGGAAAGAGAGAGAAATTCCCCTCGTTCCAAGGCCTCTCCCCAGGCTCGGTCTTGGAGAATTTTCCTGAGGCCGTGGATCAGCCATCTGCCGTACGCTTTCCACTGTTCCCGCTGGTTCACAGGGTCCTGCTAAAACTCCGCATGGACAGAGCGCCCCTGATCGTGATCGCTCCAGTGTAACCCGGGCAGCACTGGCACACCATGTTGCTACACCTGTCGGTAGCAACCCTCTTGGCACAGACCCCATGACGCGGGATCACGGCAACCTTCACCACCCGGTCTTGTAATCCCTGCACCTCACAGCAGGGCTCCTGCGTGGCTAAACCGATCCGAGCTACGTTGTTCTGCCTCGGTTCTACAGGATTCTCCGGGGTGGTAGAAAATCTTCCACTCGGTTAAAGTATCTGGCCAAGTTGAAGCGTTTCTCCTGCTGCTCCGAAACACGCAATGTTTCTCCCGCCGAGGTCCCGCTCCATTCCATCTGGCTCTTCAATCTGGTTCTAACCAGTTTTATGACTGCCCTATTTGAGCCAATGTCAACATGCTCATTGATATACCTGTCCTCAGTGATGAGCTGCCAAAATCTTAACAACGGGTTCCCTATAAAAAGTTCTGATTTAAGGGATGTGCGACAGCATGTATTTTTTGTACCAATAGGGTTACCATACGTCCATATTTTCCCAGGAGGTGATTAAGAACCGAAAAGCCTGACGTGTCCAGGAAAATACAGATGTATTTTAACCCTACCTAAAGTTCTTTTTTAAAAAGATGGGGCTGAACTAGAAATGAGCTCCGTTTCACATGTGTGGGTGGTGATCAGGGACAGTCTCAATTTTTGGGTCTTTTTCTTATATAGGCTCCTATTACCCCTCACCCCCGTCCCGATTTTTCACACTTGTTGTCTGGTCACTCTAGGGTGTGCACATGTGTGGGTCCCAGCTGCTCCCTGCTCCCCCCCCATTAAAGCAGGTGTGCAGGGTTACTGCCCTGGGAACTGCAGGGCACCAGTGGATGTGGGGCTGGCTGCAGATAGGGGCGTGGGGCAGGGCTAGCTGGAGGCAGGGAGTGACACGGGCTGGCTGTGGGCAGGTGATGCAGACGGGCGGGCTGCGGGTGGCTGTGGGCAGGGGGTGGCTGTGGGCGGCTGTGGGCAGAGGCTGGCTGCAGGCAGGGGGTGGCTGTGGCAGGGGCTGGCTGGGGGTGGCTGGGGGCAGGGGCTGGCTGGGGGTGGCTGGGGGCAGGGGGTGGCTGGGGGCAGGGGCTGGCTGGGGCTGGCTGGGGGCAGGGGGTGGCTGGGGGCAGGGCGGGGCAGGGGCTGGCTGGGGGCAGGGGGTGGCTGGGGGGTGGCTGGGGGCAGGGGCTGGCTGGGGGCAGGGGCTGGCTGGGGCTGGCTGGGGGCAGGGGGGTGGCTGGGGGCAGGGGGGTGGCTGTGGCAGGGGGTGGGGCAGGGGCTGGCTGTGGGCAGGGGGTGGGGCAGAGGGCGGCTGTGGGTGGCTGGGGGCAGGGAAGGCGGGGGAGGGGGGCAGACACTCACACGGGGGGGGGGGGGCTGGGAGCGGCAGGAGGCAGCCGGGCACCCACCAGGCAGCAGCAGGAGCCCCAGGGCCAGAGGTCCAAAGAGCAGGAGCAGCAACAGGGCCAGGAGGCAGCTCACATGGCTCTCGCAGCACAGCGCCCCCCGGCGGCCGGGAGGAGGAATTACAGGCTTCCCAGGCAGAGCCCATCAAAACTTCCCTTGCAGGGAAGCTAGTTAACAAGCGGTTCTAAAACCGCTTCTAAATTTAACAACGGGTTCGTGCGAACCGGTGCGAACCGGCTCCAGCTCACCCCTGCCTGTCCTGCAAGACAGTTTTCCTGTAGCCTTTCCTGCGGCCAGACGAGTCTCCGAGCTTCAGACTCTCACAATAGGCCCAAGGTATACTGTGTTCCTCAAGGACAAGGGCAGTTATTACCACGTCCGACCTGCCTCCCTAAGGAGGTGTCGGCCTTTTATATCTACCAGGATATCTTCCTTCCGGTCTTCTTTCCGAAGCCACTATCTTTGCAAGGAGAGCAACTATTGCCCTCCTTCGACATCCGTAGGGCGTCCGCAATCTATATCTAGCGGACAGAGCCCTCTCGTAACGCCCCCAAAACCTTCATCGTACCGGTAGGACGAAGGGCATACCTGTCTCCTCCTAGAGGATTTCATCTTCAATGACGTTGTGCATCCGCACCTCCTCTGTTTTGGCCCATGTTCCATAGAGCCACCGTACTGCACATTCCACCAGGGCTCACGCTTCTCTGCTGCCTTCCTGGTTCACATACCCTTTCAGGGGATGTGTTGTGCACCTACCTGGTCCTCGGTCCACACCTTTGCCTCATTGGTCCAAGAGTCCAGAGCTGATGCAGCTTTTGGCTTAGCAGTTGCATTCTGCAACATCTAACTCCGACCCCACCGCCTACGTAAGGCTTGGGAATCACCTAACTGGAATGCATAGGAGCAATCACTCGAAGAAGAAAAGACGGTTACTCACCGTAGTAACTGTTGTTCTTCGAGATGTATTGCTCCTATCCATTCCAGACCCGCCCTCCTTCCCCACTGTCGGAGTAGCTGGCAAGAAGGAACTGAGGAGCGGACGGGCCAGCTGGGGTATATATCCTGCGCTATAGCGGCGCCACTCCAGGGGGCGCCCAGCCGGCCCGCCGGAGTTGCTAGGGTAAAAATCTTCTGAAGAGCCGTGCATGCGCGGCGCGCACACCTAACTGGAATGGATAGGAGCAACACATCTCGAAGAACAACAGTTACTACGGTGAGTAACCGTCTTTTATCTGGACCCACTGATTTAAACACATCTAACTTGAATAGCTGCTGTTTAACGTCCTCGTGAGTTATTGTTGAAATGGAAAGACTGTCAGCGTCAACGTCTTATGATATGAGTTACATCATCTGTTTTTCTCCAAATCCAGGAGATAAATATTTATTGAACACTTTTACCTCTTTTCCATGATTGTTGATAATTCTGCCATTTCCATCTAGTAATTTATCACTACCATTGTTAGGATTAATTTTGTACTTAATATACTTTTTAAAACCTCCTTCTTATTTTCATTGGTTGATCATTGATTTCTGTTAGCTTCCCTTACCAACTTTCTACAATTCTGACCTTCTAACTTAGATTCTAACTTCCCCTTTCTTCCATATATTTTATTTGGAGAGTGTTGGGATTCCTACCAGGGAGCTACCAGCAGGGTCCAGAGACAGCCCAAACTCCTATATTAAGCTAGTAGCTATGTGATAAATGTGATGACCCTGCCTCCGTCTGTCAGCTGGGAGACACAAAGGTTCTCTCTTTCCACCCTCTGATGCCTCCTGGATGCTCTAGGCAAGGTGGGGTGGGACTCTGTTAACATGTACCTCCCGGAGCTTCCATGTACCTGGTGCTGCTGTTCTGTGAACAGTGGGGTTGTGAGTGGGGCAGCAGATACTGAGTGTTGGACACTCTCTCTTTCAGGGGCCGGTGACCTTCGAGGAGGTGGCTGTGTATTTCACCAGGGAAGAGGGGGCTCTGCTGTACCCCACTCAGAGAGCCCTCTACAGGGGTGTCATGCAGGAGAACTATGAGACTGTGACCTCGCTGGGTAAGGAGTCCTGTCCCCTGGGTTATTAGAAGCTGTGGGGTCTCTAAAGAACCTGAGTAGTAATAACTTTATACCTTTATTTGTCATACAAGTTTTGACAAGTTTCCTTGCCCCCCCTTTTTTTGCCTTATCTCCCACCCACTAGTATCATTTTTGGACATGTGCCTTTTTGGTGCCGTCAGTCATTTTAAAATTGCATTTAATGTATCCTTATTGGATACATTAATAACTGTAGCTTTCGTGCCTATTCCTCATTTTAAGAGGAAAATATACCTCCTGTAGAATTCTAAATTGAGTAAATAGGTGTATGACTCATGCATGGCTTGTGTGACAGTCAGATGAGCTCCTATTTTGATAGGAGAGCTTATAATGTTGCCATTCAGGACCCCACGGATGAAGGGAGAACAGAGCTGTGGGAGGGGAGGAGAAGGGGGGAGTAGATAATTCTGGGGTGTCAGGACATGGGGAGGGTGTGTGCAGGGTTAGAGCTAAGAAGCAGCAGGGAGGGATGAGGTTGTGAGAGACGAGGAGGGAACACAAGAATCTCCCAAGGTGCCGGCAGGTGGTGCTGGCTGAGAGTAATGGGAAGAAGTGGAGAGGAGTGTGGAGGAAGGGCACCGAGGAAGTGGCTCAGTCTCAGGTTTGAAGCTAAGTGGCCTGTCCTTGTGGAAGAGTGGGAGCCCTTGGGGGTCTAGTGCACTCAAGAGGCACCTCCCAAGGACTGTTTAAAAGCCAGGGCATTGCAGAGATCCTGTGGATACATGACAGTGCCAGAGGTTCAGCCTTATGGGGAAAAGATACAAAACAAGAAAAGGATCTAAATGCGTGTTTACCATCGCTCCCTCTCAGTCCTCATGGGAATCCCTGATCCGTTCCAAAGTATATTAAAACCTTCCTTAAAGGCTTACCTCTTGATTATCAGGTCATGTCCATTTGTTAGAGGGTTTTCCCTTCACCCTCCCACTTCCCTGGTTCTTGTCACGCAGACAGCAAGCAGCGAAAGACCAGAAGTCTGAAGCACAGATAATGCGATGTTTATTGGGGTTATTTCCAAGCAAGCATATTCCACTGCCCTAATGAACTTACATCTAGAAAAATTAATTATGCAGCAGACAGAAACAATTAGAGAACTAGACTGATTAACAAGTAAAAGTGGTAGCCATAAAGATAGAACAATACAGAAATGAGGGTTTCACAACCACAACCATTGATAAGGGATTTCTTGCCAGACAGGATGCTGTCAAACTAAGTTTTCTTTAACCATCTTAAGATCTATTTCTTTATCTGGTGGTGATGGGCACTATCAGGACAGGATCGACTTCCTAACAGCCCAATGGCACCTTATTTCAGTGTGACTGGTTTGGGATGTGAGGATGTGACCCTTCGCTTCCCAGCTTATGGCTGCCCCTGCTGCTTAGCCAAAGGCCTTAGCGTAAGAACAAGGCCTCAGACTGTCACAGTGAGAGAAGGCCCAGACACAGGCAGACTGTGATTTTGATTCTTAGCTAGTTACAGGGGTATAAAGACAAAGTGATAAAAATACCCCTAAGTTCTTAAAGTCTAGGCTTTACAGGCAGGCCTGAATATCTCTATTCTAACAGTAGGTTCTAGCCCTTCCCCCATTCGGTGTCTGTCCTGTCTATTTAGATCAGGGGTCGGCAACCTTTCAGCAGTGGTGTGCCGAGTCTTCATTTATTCACTCTAATTTAAGGTTCCATGCGCCAGTAACACATTTTAACGTTTTTAGAAGATTTCTTTCTATAAGTCTATAATATAGAACTAAACTATTGTTGTATGTAAAGTAAAAAAGGTTTTTAAAATGGTTAAGAAGCTTAAATTAAAATGCAGAGCCGGCCCCCATCCCCCACCCTCCGGACCAGGGGCCAGGACCCAGGCAGTGTGAGTGCCACTGAAAATCAGGTCACTGCCGCAGGTTGCCTACCCCTGATTTAGATTGTAAATTCTTCAGGGCATGGGCCATCTACTATTCTCTGTTTGCACTTTGCCTAGCACAATGGGGACCCACTGTTAGTTGGTCCTTAGGCACTAAGGTAGTGACTATGATTTGTTATAATAGTAACTCTCCTGCCACTTTGAGCCAAGGAAGATGGCCTTGGGATGCGTAGCCTTATTTGGGGTGTGTGAGTAATGTTGATTTGATTTATCAACTTAATTTAATTTGTATTGTAATTATTTTAATTAATTAATAATAATACTTAATCATTTATATTAATTAATATGAGTTTAGGCTCGCCAATTTGTTTGATCAGAAGATAAAAGTTCGTGTTTCGAATCAGGTTCCACAGAATTGATAAAGGGACCTTCGGGGGTATGACAGGAAGCTCACACGGAGACAGATATAGTCATAACGACTTTTTATTAAACTCAATGAAATAGTAAGTAAATTGTAAAACAGGTAGAATTACAGAGTTACAATTGTATTACTGTTGTTCAGGAGATACATATGATGATACAATATTATGTGCTGCAATCTTTGGTTAATATTCACACCCTGTTTTGATAAACTGGCGTTGGCCTCGCCTCTGGCAGTTCTGGTTTCACAGCTCTTGCAGAGGAAACTAATGCAAAGAGCTGTCAAAGCTACTTTGGAATTTACTTTTTAGCTCAATTAAATAATCTAATACACAAATTAAAATAAAGTTTAGAGAGACCAAGCTTAGCCGAGTCCCTTTTGAACTTAAGGTTAGAAAAGAAAATAAGTGCGGCCTATTACTGGTTAATAGCCGTCGTAGATGGATAGCATGAATACGTAGTTGAAGATGGTGAAGTGTAGAGAAGAAGGAGGAGGTTGAGATGGTGGTGGGGATACCATAGTGAGGTAGGTTACCTCTTTTTATAGAAATAAATGCCGGAAATCCTTCCTCTTATGCCCAAATTTCAGTTTTCCCCCATAGAAATGTTAGGGTTCGCTTACTCCATAGGCTAGTGTGTATGTGTGTATGGATGACAGGTATCTGCGCACTTGTGGGGTACTTGTTAAGTCTGTGAGTGCAACTTTGAAATATCCCCTTTGCTATTCTTCATTGTCTATTGGTCTAGGTAAAGGGTCTTAGACCTAAGCGTAGGCACTTTATTTGGGTATAGGAAAAACAGTTCCTTTTCTGGGTAAAAGGGCACAGGATGTAGCTATGCTAACTTTGCTTTAGCTTAAAATGCAGGTTTTTGGCCTGTAGGTTTCTTGCATTACAGCCAAACATATTTTTAATATGAATTAATAAACCTATCACAATACTGTACTTATAAGAAAAGAGATATTGATGCGGGCAAGCAGATGAATCCTGAGGGCTACAGATGTTACTGCCTAAAAATGAGATGGGGTTAAAACTATGGAATATTCTTTGTGACAAGTATCCCACAAATTCCACTGACCTCCCTTGTTTTCTTTGCCTGCAGTAGGGTTTCCAATTTCCAAACCTGATGTGATCTCGCAGCTGGAACGAGGGGAAGAACCGCGTGGGTCCCGGACCTCCAGGGCTCTGAGAAAGAAGTGCTCCCGAGAGCTGCCTTCACAGGTGAGGACTTGGTTAAACAACTCAGCAACTGCTTAGGAATGAAGGAAACATTTGGGATGCCCTACAAAGACCCGGTGAGCTCTCCAAGTTCAGGATTGTTCCCTGCAGATGTGGAATCATTATGGCAGATGTCACTCATGGCTTCCCTCCTATTCTGACTGACAACTGGCAGCAGGTCCCTCCCCGATCTCACTTTCCCCTGAGAGTTATGGTGCAATGAGGACCCAGAACTGATGCCTTCCTCTCTTTTCTGTGGAAGGGTTTGGGGAAAATCAGCACCTGATAGGTTTGATCTCTCCCACATATATTTTGGTTTGTTCATCCCTTTTTCCATTCCTCTCTCTGACATTTCCTTTTTCTCAGGCACAGGGAGTGACCTATGTCTGGATTCTCTCTGTCTCCCATCCGGCGATGGGCTTTTGAGCGAGAACGAGGAGGAGAAACCCCAGCAGGAAGACACTGTGCAAGTAGATCCAGATTGGATGTTATCAGGAAGATCCAAAGGGAATGTTTCCAGGAGTTGTGCACTCCCAGAAAACACAAAAGCCTGTGAGACTCAGCAGAGGCCAGAGGAAAACTACAGTAGCCACTCAGACCTTATTCCACGCAACAGAATCAACTTGGAAGAGACACACTACATGTGCCCTGAGTGCGAGAAAAGCTTCAATCAGCGCTCAAACCTTATCAGACATGAGAGAATCCACACAGGGGAGACGCCCTACACGTGCTCTGAGTGCGGGAAAAGCTTCGGGCGGAGCTCTCACCTTATCACACATCAGAGAATCCATACAGGGGAGACGCCCTACACGTGCGCTGAGTGCGGGAAAAGCTTCAGTCAGAGCTCAAACCTTATCACACATCAGAGAATCCACACAGGGGAGAAGCCCTACACGTGCTCTGAGTGTGGGAAAAGCTTCAATCAGCACACAAGCCTTATTGGACATCACAAAATCCACATGAGAGAGAACTGTTATAAATCCCTTGACTAGGGCTGGCCAAAGTTTGGTTTTTTTAATCACATTTGTTAATTCCCACATAGTGATTTTTGCACCATCTTCACCGTGGTCTCTCAGCTCCACCAGATCAGTTGCCTGCTTCTGCCTTTTGCAGCTCACCCTTCTTTGGGGTTAGTCCTGTGATCTTTTCTATCAACTCCTTTCCTTTGAGTCGAAGGACTGTGTGTCCCTCCAGCCAGGAATGTTCGTCAGCTCCTGATGGGGGAGAGGTTTGATTCCAACAAGCTACACTGAGGCTAAAACTGCCTGTGCCTGACATCCACTAGAGCTGTACATGGCGTTGGCTGCTCAAGTTAGTGATCTTGGTGTAGCAAGACAATTATAGTTGTAGAGCAGATGCAGCCCAGGTGCAGGGGTTGGCATTAGCTTTCCCCTTGACCTGACCTGAATTCCATCACTTTTCCTAGTCTAAACAAACCCTGAGCATCCCAGTTATATTGTTCCCCCATTTCATAGCAATTGTTAGTCATCGAGTTCTCCCTGGGGAACCAATTGTTTCATTCCCAGTTGCTCTGATGTTGCTTCAGGTTGTGCTGGGGAGCAGATATTTTTATTATCATTTTCCACACTTAAACTATATTGAACTATAACGAAGAGCAGGAACAGGGCAGGGATATGGGAAAATGTCATTTCACCCGCTGTAACTACAGACGTAGTTAGGATAAGTCAGAGGGATTCCCTTATTCCCCATCACCATCCTCCTTCAATCCATGCTAGAACATAAGAATCCTTTTCCTTTCCCCCGTTGTGGGATGGGAGACTTCCAAAAGTGCTCCCTGTGCTATAGCACATGGCTAAGCTCAGAGAATAAACCCCCAATAGCCCCTGAGCTTTGCTTTTTGAATTCTGTGTTTCCGATTACTTCAAGCCTGGGCATTGTGATTATTTACCAGTTTATCTAGCATTGTTCCTACCACTGTTTCTGTAACATATTTTGTTTTTTATGGGACAGGGTTGTTGTTCCTTTGCCCAACCCCAACCTGGAAGGGCCAGGGTGTCTGTTTTCTCTGGCCCCTCCCCACAGACAAATCTGACATGGTTGCACCTGCCAGGAGCAAACAAAAAGCCCCATCGGTCACACACACAAAGCAGATACACACACAGGACACAGAAGAAACTGAATTATTTGAGCTATCAACATTTCCACTTTCCCACAGCATGTTAGTTCTGAAGGTTGTTTTAATTTGTTTATTTTCTTGGAACCAGAAATGGAGAGAGAGAACACTGGAGTCAGTGGAATTACAGCAGGAAGGGATAAGTCTCATGATTTGTCACTAACCAAAGGCTTTGTGAACAGAGCGATAATGTTACTGAATGGTCTGGCTAACCCTGCAGTTAGAAACAATCAGCTCTATGGGTGGTAAATTTACAGAGGCTCTGCTGCTGATCATGAAATAGAAGCACATTACCTTTAAACAGCTGCTACTTCAGTGCTTCTGGAAGTACAGAAAACAATGATCTGTGTTAAAGGAAAGTTGCTATTTCTCAGAGTCCCAATTTCTATTGTGTGTGTACAGGAAGGTTTGAATGTGTAGCAGGTAGTTTCGCAAAACTTAACTATTTTGTGTGTGTAACAGGCTCCTGCCCACCTCCAGCAGAGGTTTCAGTCACATACGATGGCAACTTACCAAATGTCACACAAATTAGTCCATCCCTCCCCCTATTCAGTCTCTGACCGGAATGTTAGAATGAGGCAGAGAACTGGGAAAGTATCACAGTAGGAATACATTAAAAAGTGGGATTAATCAGAGCTGGGCTGCAGACAGAGCCTGTTCTACAGCTGGTGAAGTGACAGGGACACACTCCCGCTAGTGCTGGATCTGAAATAACAGCAGAAGCAGATCGAAGAGAATGAGCTCATGGGCAGCTGCCTTGTCAGTGCATCACTCACCTGGCAGGTGTTACACAAAACACAGCACTTCCCCCCACTGCCACCACTTCATTATACTGTCCATGGGGCTGTTTGTCCTGCAGGACTTTGATCTGTCCGGGTGGTCCATGGAGATCCATAAAAGAGCCATTAGGGGAGCAGGAGTCATCCCAATGGAAATCTCTCCACTTCTTTCTCAGTGTTACCTTCTTAGCCCTGGCTTTGGAGATGACATTAGCCTTACTCCTGTCTTGATTTTAGGTAGGATTGTGATCACCTTCTGGGGCTTGGCAGCTTAGAACTTTTGAGGGCTTTTCTCTGCCTTTTTGGTCCCTACTGCAGTCAGTACATTCTAGACATGGGGATGGTGACCTTCCTGAGGATCTTGACAGCTTTAGCCAGCTTCTTGGTGGCTATTTTCCTGCTCACAGCCACTGTCTTCTTCTCATGCCTTGTCCTGGGGACCCAGCTGCTGGTTGAATGGGAAGGAGCCAAAGTGCTGGTGACTTTAGCCTGCAGCAAGTGGCCTTTGCTCGTCAGACTCCTGAACCCCAACTGGATGTGGTTCTTGTTCTTCTGCACAGCACAGCCCTGGAGAGGAGGGATCTGCAAATGTACATTCATATGATCCCTTTGTTTAATTGATGAAAACATAAACTAGACACTTAGAGGATTGGAACTGATTTCAGCTGATGGGCAGGTTTGCTAGGTTTTTATGCATTTGGACAGTGAAATGTTGAGTGTTTACATTCATTTCAAGCATCCCCGTATAGTGGAGCTCCTGAACATAATGGAGAATAGTAATCAAAATGTTTTCCCTTTTTTAAAAAAAATAAAATAAAATAAAAGAATAAGGAGAGGCTTATTAGAGGGCACTTGGATTTGAAGCAAGGACCACTTGATCTGCAGTCAAACACTCTACCACTGAGCTATACCCCCATGAGAGCAGATGCTTTCCCCATTGTAGCTGAAGCACATCAGTGATTCCAATAGCAGGGGCAGGGTCTCTCTGGGGCACAGAGATTTTTCGGGGAGTTGGTGGCTCCTTTCCTCACCCTGGAGTAAACTCAGCTTTTTATTCCATGGTACATGTTTTATGGACTAACAACAGCAGCTTGAAGAAAGAGGAGAGTGAATATCTCACTCTCAGGGCTGAAGGTGGCCACGTCCCCTCTGTCTGACCGTTGCCATTGCAGGAGAGAAGGTTTCAATGGAGTTGAATGCCCAGATTCAGACTAGAGACACAGAAAGGTTTTGCTGTTCGTTGAACAGCAAAGGAAATTGTGTCTGTATGTGAAACTGAGGAGGGACATGAAACGCCCACAGGGTGGCGCAATGCCCTAAGCTAAGGCAGGAGGGTGAAGGAATGAGGCTGAGGAATGACTGAAGTGGACTCACCTGGGATTGAAATGACATTTGTTTGCGTCGGGTAGTGAAAAATGTGACATTAATTCAGATGCAGGGTTGAGGCTTCTTTAGCTCCTTGTAGAACGTGAACTTGATTTCCCTGAAGGGAGAAAGGGAAAGTCTGGGGCGGCCTTTAGTCCCTGGCTGGAGCAGTGTATAAAAAAGGCTCCAGAGATGCAGCTGGCAATTACAGGCCACTAAGGCTAACGTCAGTACCAGGCACATTGGGTGGAATTGTAGAGCCCAGTGATTAGACTCATAGCTAACCAGGATTTTCTGGGTGTATCTATTGGGTTTCCAGGAAACGGGGCGGGCGGAAGCCCGCCCAATGCTAATGGATCCCCCCCTCAGCCTAAGGGGAGGATCCACAGGGCCTCAGAAACCCACTAGTTCCGGGGGACAACTAATAAAAACAGGGACAGGAGTGCGGTCAAAGGGTCATAAGAAGGGAGCCTGACGGGGATACCGAGCAGAGAACACCGGATAGCGCCCACTGCTCCTCGAAGGCGTCAAGAGAGCCAGCAGACACCGCCCAGAGGAACTCCGCCCGGAGACGTGAACGGACTAAGGACCGGAAACAATCCCCACAGTCACAGGAGTCTCTGTTGGCCAACCGCCTCTCCCTGGTCGTGTAGATGGCCATTTTAGCCAGGGCGAGGAGGAGGTTGACCAGGAGGTCCCATGACTTTGTGGGGCCACGGATAGGGAGTGCATGGAGAAGTAGGTAGGGGGAAAAGTGCAGCCAGAAATGCAATAGGATATTGGTGAGGAGCCGGTATAGGGGCTGCAGCCTGGCGCACTCTAAATCAACGTGCGCCAGGGTCTCCACTTTGTTGGGTGTAGCGGGGTGGTCCCCTGCTCCTGCCCTGCGGGGCCTGAAGCAGCCCAGGAGAGGGCTGGGGCTGGGGCAAGGAGCCTGGGCTGATTGGGGGAAGCAGGCTCAGCTGTGGCCATGCCCCAGTCAGGCCCAGCTGGCCCCTAGAAGAGGCTGTGAGCCAGGAGCCCAGTCAGTCTCCCTCTGCTTGTAGCGAGAGAAGGGCCTGGCTGCAGGGACCTAAGCAAGACACCTAGAGTGGGAGCAGGGCTGGGGAAGGGCCAGAGGAGCTGGGAGCTCTGGCCTGGAAAGCCCCAGGCTGCAGGCCTGACTCTAGGCTGAATAGGTGCAGGGCTGCAATGGGGCAGCCCAGGGGGAAGCAGAGGTGGCAGGTCCAAACCCCTTTGCCTGTGATGAGTGGCTCATACTGCAGTCTGCCCCAGTGAACAGGGGCTGGATGGAGACTGGGCAGTAGCCAAGACTGAGGTGAAGTAGGGATAGTGGGTGGGGGTTCCCCTGGGAGGGGGAGACCCAGAACTGTGGGGGTACTGCCAGGGTAAAAGGGGCACCGGGGTCCTGGGAGGGACAGGGGGCCAGCTGCGGTAAGGCAGATCACCGGCCTGCAGAGGGTGCTCTGACGGCTGGAGAGCTAATTCCCAAGATGACCAGCAGGAGGTGCCGCTGGGTCAGTCTGCCCCTGCTTACATTGGGGAAGAATGAACATGGTTTTTGTAAAGGAAAATCATGCCTCACGAATCTACTATAATTATTTGAGGGAGTCAACAAGCATGTGGATAAAGGTGATCCCGTGGATATAGTATACTTAGATTTTCAGAAAACCTTTGAGAAGGTCTCTCCCCAAAGGCTCTGAAGCAAAATGGGATAAGATGGAAGGTCCTCTCTGGGTTAGGTAACTGGTTCAAAGACAAGAACGAAAGGGTCTGATTTTCAGAATGAAGAGAGGTAAATAGTGGTGTCCCCCTGGGGTCTGTACTGGGACCAGCACTGTTCAACATAGTCCTAAGTGATCTGGAAAAAGGGGTAAACAGTGAGGTGGCAACATTTGCAGATGATACAAACCAGCTCAAGTTAGTTACGTCCAAAAGAGAGTGCAAAGTATGACAAAGGGATCTCACCAAACTGAGTGACTGGGCAGCAAAAAGGCAGATGAAATTCAATGGGGATCAATGCAAAGTAATGCACATGGGAAAACATGATCCCAATTCTACATCTAAACTGATG
This sequence comes from Mauremys mutica, assembly GCF_020497125.1. Classification (NCBI taxonomy): domain Eukaryota; kingdom Metazoa; phylum Chordata; order Testudines; family Geoemydidae; genus Mauremys; species Mauremys mutica. The sequence continues at coordinate 171,509 of NW_025423258.1, forward strand.
GGGTCTAAATTAGCTCTTACAACTTAAGAAAGAGATCTTGGAGTCACTGTGGATACTTCTCTGAAAACATCTACTCAATGTGCATTGGCAGTCAAAAAAGCCAACACAATGTTGGGAAGTCATTAGGAAAGGGATGGCTAGCGAGACAGAAATATAATATTGCCTGTCTATAAATCTGTGGTCTGCCCACACCTTGAATACTGGAGCTGGTCCCCCATCTCAAAAAGATATATCGGAATTGGGAAAGGCACAGAAAAGGGCAACCAAAATGATTGGGGTATGGAACAGCTTCCATGTGAGGTGAGATTAGTAAGACTGAGGGGAGTTTTCAGCTTGGAAAAGAGATGACTAAGGGGGGGCTAGGATAGAGGTCTATAAAATGATGATGGGTTTGGAGAAAGTAAATAAGGAAGTATCAGAGGGGTAGCTGTGTTAGTCTGGATCTGTAAGGAAGTGCTATTTACTCCTCATAACCCAAGAACTGGGGTCACCCGATGAAATGAATAGACAGCAGGTTTAAAATAAACCAAAGGAAGTATTTCTTCACCCAACACACAGTCAACCTGGGGAAACATTGCCAGAGGATGTTGTGAGAGCCAAGACTATAACAGGGTCCACCAAAGAACTAGATAAGTTGATGGAGGATGGGCCCATCATTGGCTATTAGCCAGGATGGGCAGGGATACAAAACCATGCTTTTGAAGTGTCCCCAGCCTCTGTTTGCCGGAAGCTGGGAATGGGCGATGGGATGGATTGCTTGATGATTCCCTGTTCTGTCGATTCCCTCGCAGGCACCTGCCATTGGCCACTGTGGGAGGATAGTATTCTGGGCTGGCTGGACCATTGGTCTGATCCAGTATGGCTGTTCTTATGACCAATAGAGGGCAGTCCCCGACAGCAATATTTATATTTGGTGCACTGAAAGGGCTAACTTTCCAAAGCTGACCAAAATGATTAGTGAAAGTGTTTTGGAGAAAAACACTAAACAGAAGAATGTAAATGAAAATTGGGAGCTATTGTTTAAGGAGCTTGTTAGATGGGGCATAAGCCACGTTGCCTAATTAGCTGAGCTTGCAATGGCCTTCCACTCAACTCACTGACATTTCTCCATCTGCAGATGTGGTAACTTTTTAAAAACCTAGATCCAATCAATTACAACATGTCAGGGAAGATTCTAGGCATCAATGATCTGATCATTGGGTTGATGGCGGTAAACAAGAGATTCCCATAAGGCTCCCTCCTTCCCTCTTCCCAAGAGCCATCTTCATCCTCTCTCCCCTTTCTGCGCCCACATCCTCTGCAAATTTTCAAAGACAGATGCCTCGGGATGGCCTTCGCTCTTGGGGAAGTTGCCTAGTGGTCAGGATTTCGGTCCTTCGGGGTGGAAGGACGCAGCAGATGGCGGGGGAACCCAGGGCCTCCCATGGGCTCTGACCCAGGCCACTCTGAGGACCACACTTCCTGCCACCTCACTATTGTCCAAAGTTTGCAGTTTGTCACAGGAAGCTCTGAACAGTGTCAGCTCACTGCTTGGCACCTCTTTGCAGCCAGGTATGGCAAGGTGTGACGATGCGGTTCTGGCGGGACCCAACTGAGAGTGCCAAATCAGGACCAATTGCTCACACAGGGCAGTCACAGCCCTAGGCTGGGGTTTTTCCACCTCTAAGGCAAACCAAACCAGCCGGACAAAAAGGACTTCGGTCTCACCCCACTGGCTAACCACAAGTCACACGAGCAATTCCCTTAGACACTCCAGTCTCCCAGTATCACCACCAGTGCACTCGTCCTGGGGATGAATGGTTATGAAAACCATCACCCCAATAAAAGAAAAAGGTTCTCTCGATCCCAAAGGACCAAGCCCCAGACCCAGGTCAATATACGCATCAGATCTTACCCACAAATCACGCTGTTGCCAATCCTTTAGAATCTAAAATCTAAAGGTTTATTTACAAAGGGAAAAAGGTAGAGATGAGAGGTAGAATTGGTTAAATGGAATCAATTACATACAGTAATGGCAAAGTTCTTAGTTCAGGCTTGCAGCAGTGATGGAGTAAACTGCAGGTTCAAATCAAGTCTCTGGAGTACATCCCCTGCTGGGATGGGTCCTCAGTCCTTTGTGCAGAGCTTCAGCTTGTAGCAAAGTCCCTCCAGAGGTAAGAAGCAGGGCTGAAGACAAGATGGAGATGATGCATCAGCCTTATATAGGCTTTTCCAGGTGTAAGAACCTCTTTGTTCTTACTGTGGAAAATCACCGCAAAATGGAGTCTGCAGTCACATGGACAAGTCTCTGCATACCTCGCTGAGTCACAAGGTGTGTCTGCCTTCTCTCCCTGGGTCAATTGTGTAGCTGATGGTCCTTAATGGGCCATCAAGCAGGCTAAGCAGAGCTAACACCAGCTTGTCTGGGATATCACCCAGAAGCACATCACCAACTTGAAATACAGACAATATAGAGCCAATATACATAACTTCAACTAAAAATGATACATGCACACAGACAGCATAATCATAACCTGGTCTTAGATGACCCCCTTTATCTAAGATTTGGTGCCCCTACAGGACCTTGGTTGCAACCCATGTTCTATATGGTCCCAATTTATATCAATAACATCACACAAGGCAACTCTCTTCTTCTTGGGATGGCAGCTGTGTCTGTTATGGTGACAGATCTGGGTCAGTGACTTGGATTGAACTGGGAACTCAGGAGCTTAGTGTGTGGGCCTTGACAGCATGAACTGAAAGCCACCTGGCTCCTAGCTAAAACTGTAGAAAAGACTCATTTTATCTCTCCCTCTAAGTGATCTCGGTGCCACTAGCTGGGACGCCCCACCACACCCTGGAGGTGTGTGGGTTACATACTTCCCCTAGCTGAGGAAGCGCATCCTGAGCTTCGGAGAGTTCCCAGCTGTAATCCCGGACAACCCCTGTAACAATGCGACCACTGGCGGGACACTGCTGAGAGTATCAATTCAGGACAAATTGCTTGGAGCAGGGTAGTCACAGCCCAAGGCTGGGTGCCCTTTACTATTAAAGCACGCCACACCCGCCATGCAGAGAGGACTTTGGTTTTACCTCACTGGCCAATCGGACGTCATACAAGCAATTCCCTCAGCTATTCCAGTTCCCTTCTATCACCACTAGCACCGCTCTTTATGGGGATGAATGGTAATGAAAACCAATACCCCAGTAAAAGAAAACGGGTTCTCTCAAAGGATCCCAAAGGACCAAGCCCAAGATGCTGGTCAATAGACAAGTCAGATCTTACCCACAAATCACGCTCTTGCAAATCTTTTAGCATTGTTATGGAAAAATCGATCCACCTGTTGTGTTTTCAATCAAATCAGTCTGAGGTGGGAAGGATAGCTCAATGGTTTGAGCATTGGCCTGCTAAACCCAGGGTTGTGAGTTCAATCCTTGCGGAGACCGCTTAGGGATCTGGGGCAGAAACTGGTCCTGCTACTGAAGGCAGGGGGCTGAACTGGATGACCTTTTGAGGTCCCTTCCAGTTCTAGGAGATGGGAGGCCTTTTATTGATTAGAAGCACACAGGGGAGAACCGTTATGGAAACGGCCTCCCTGAAGCTGGTTACAGCCAGCCTTATAAAGCTTAAAACCACAATAATAATATGCAAGTTACATACATCATTTCCTTATTATTTTGCTAAAAATATATTGCAAAGTTAATGCTGATTGGAGCAGGAGTAAATTTCCTCCATATTAGGCTTTTCCTGTTCTTACTTATCTGTTCTATGCGGTTACGTGCTGGCAGTCGGGGATATTACAAAATTGTTTTTCAGTCGGGGACTGTTAGGACTTTCCACTGTCTCCTCTGTGCCCCACTACTTGGCTTGTCTGGCCGGCCCTGGCAGCTTGACATGAGGCCTGGGCCTACAAGGCCTTGGATAACACTGGATTTTCCCTTACAACATCTAAAATATAAAGGTTTATTCATAAAAAGAAAGAAATATAGATGAGAGTTAAAATTTTTAAAGGAATCAATTACACACAGTAATGGCAAAGTTCTTGGTTCAGGCTTATAGCAGTGATGGAATAAACTGCAGGTTCAAATCAAGTCTCTGGAGTCCATCCACAGCTGGGATAGGTCATTCAGTCCTTTGTATAGAGCTTCAGTTTGTAGCAAAGTCCCTCCAGAGGTATGAAGCAGGATTGAAGACAAGATGGAGACGAGGCATCAGCCTTTTCTAGCCTCTTGCCATGTGGTCTTTGCTTTCTTTGTCCCAAGGACACTCTGTCCAGCACGTGGCATAGAAACGCCTTAGAGTTCTGTCCATAGGCAGGTCCCTGCAGACCTTGTTGAGTCACAAGGCATATCTGCCTTCTCTCAATGGGGCGATTGTATAGCTGATGATCCTTAATGGGCCATTAAGCAGGCTAGGCAGAACTGACAGCAACTTATCTGAGGTGTTCCCCAGAAGCAGAGCACAAGTTTGAAATACAGGCAGCATAGAGCCAATATTCATAACGTCAACTACAAAAATGATACACATCTAGAGATAGCATCATTATAATCAGCCAATCAGAACCTCTCCATAGACCTCTTACACGACAACCTTTCTACAATATTGGCTGCAAATATAGAACAGTGGTCACAACAGTGATCTATACAGTTACAGATTATGTCAGTAACGCCACAGGAGGTGACACGGCATCAGTGAGACTGATACTGGAATACTGCCTCCAATTTTGGTGTCTTCATTTGAAAAAGATGTTGTGAAATTGGAGCTGGGGCAGCAAAGAGCCACCAAAGGTTCTGAGGGCTGGAGAAAAATGCCTTCTAGTGAGCTACTGAAAGAGCTCAACCTGTTTAGCTTATCAAAAGAAGATTGAAAGGTGACTTCACTGAAGTGTTGAAGTGCCTTAATGGAGAGAAAGGATTGGGTATTAAAGGGCTCTTTAATTGAGCAGAGAAAGGCATAACAAGACCAAATGGCTGGAAGATGAAAAGAGACAAATTCATATTACAAATAAGGCACAAATAGTCAACAGTGAGGATGATTCATCACAGGAACAAGCTACCAAGGAAAGTGGTGGATTCTCCATCTCCTGATGTCATTTCATGAAGACAAGATGCCTTTCTGGAATGTGTTTGCCCCAAAAGTAGCTCTTCTGTCATACAGGAGGCCTGTGATATGCGGGGGGTCAGATTAGATGCTCTAATGGTCTCTTCTGGCCATAAAGTGGACTAATTTCTGACAAACTGAGTTTAGCATTGGGAGCAGCGTCTGATGTTTCCCTGTCCAGCCAGCTTGCTGTCTAGAACGAATGCTCCTGGAGTGGGGTGATCCACAGGGAGTAGCTCAAACCTCCAAAGTGCCTGGCCAGGGGCAGAACATTGGCACAGCAAGGCGGGGAGGGTGGCAGTGACATCACAAAGGCCTTTTGCAGGACCTCAGCCTATTGGTCCAAGGTGGTGGGGAGGTGGTGACCTCACAGAGAGATGCTGACATCAGCCAGGCAGAACAGGGGCGAGGGGCCAGGGAAACCTCAGAGACCTCTGTGGCTTTGCTTCAGCAAGTCTCCTTCTCCAGGTCTCTCTTTGAGGACTGAGAGAGTATTCGGGTTCACGGACGTGAGCACCAGGAGGAACCTCTTTCGAGTTTTCTCCTTCCCTTTCAGTGATTTTACTAGAAAACAGCCGTCCCTGTTTAGAAAGTAAGAGCCTGCTGGAGGTTTGAAACCTGTTCAGTCTGATCCATGTGGTGAGAATTGAATTCTAGGCCTGGAAAACACGAGCTTAAAGAGGCAGCATTTTATTGCGCACCTTTTTGTCCCTTAGAATCACTGGGGACATTCGGGTTTTTCCTTTTTGTTTTACCTTTTCCTCCCTCCATCCCACCCTCCTTTCTCTTGGTCTCTTGCTTCTTTTGTCCTTTCTTCTATTCCCCTCCCAACACCGGGAGGGAGGTGTGTGTGTGTGTTGCAGGGGAGGGCTCTGCAGCTCCCACTGTGGGAGGTCCACCCAAAAATGTGGGGCTGAAATAGTGCTCAGGCAGTCAGGGCCGGATTAACCTTCTGTGGGTCCTGGTACCAAACATATTTGTAGGCCCCTATGTAGTCACTGTGGGCTCCGAGTATGGGCCTGGTGGGGCAGTGCCATTGGTGCCATAGCATACCCGGTAGTGAACCTCAGAGACATTTTTCATTTTGATCACACACCTCTCCGTGACTGTACGCATTGCCGTACACAGCTCCCTCAGCCCCCGGTTTTCTTATTGAGCTCTACACCCATGTGGGTTTACCAGTGTCCACAGTGAACAGAACTTTCATAGTGATCAAGGAAACTCCCCACAGATTTATCTCCTTCCTCATTCAGACCTTCTCTAGCCATGTCTCCAGTACCCCCCATGTCACCAGTCACGGCATGTGGTCCTAGTCTCAGCTCACAGTTCTAAAGCCGGCAGATACCTGATCAGTTCTGACAGATCCCTCCCTGCCATCCTGCCATGTGAGCCAGCCACCTGCAAACACCATCTCCCCAAAGTCAGGACTTAGCCCTTGGGAATCTGAAGCCACCAGCCTCTCTCCCTCTGCTCCCATCTACATGCTAGTCTGCTACCTGGTCACCACCACCTCTCCCCATACTTGTTTCCTTTCTACTTTGGACATGCTCCCATCCAGCCGGAAGCTCCCTCTGCCAGCCTGACCTGCTCCCTCTTTCCCTGCTCCCCTTGACATTCCTGTCCTGCTGGTGACCTCTGTTCCTTGAGGTTAACTCCAGTGTCTTTAGCTGCTCTAGCTTAATGGCCCCAGTAGTCACAGAGCCACCTGCAGCTTCTCTGGCTATAGCCATGGGGCCAGTTCCCAGAGGCCAGCCTTAGCCAGCTGCAGCTACTAGCCGCAGGAGGGGTGGCAATGCCAGGGCTGAGCATGCTTGAACCTTGCAACGGCAGCACTAGGGACTCTAAATCCTCAGCCCTGGCCCTAGGCAGCTGCAGACTCTGGAGTTAGGCACTTCCCTCCTCTAGGCCATGGCTTTAAATACCTGAGATTCCCATCACCTGCAGCAGAGGCCACCAATTCCCTGCCCCCCTCAGCCAGCACCTAGTCGTGCAGAAAGTGCAGCCTGAGTGATCTGGGGGGCTGGGGTGGCAGGAGGTTCCCGTCCCTGAGCAGCAGCCCTTCAACAAGCTCACGTGCTTCCCAGTTGGGACATTAGCCGTTACTGACAAAGCTTGTCTGTGTTCTTTTTTTTTATCTCACTGTTAGGTGTGAGAAGTATGAACTGTTCAATAGGTTCCATTAGTTGGTTAATAAGATGTTTATGAAGTAAATCACTGGCTTTAAAATAAGATCCAGTCTGGAGCATATGAACTATTGACCCCTGGACTCCATCTCTGAGAGGGGACTTGTTTACCATCAGGACACAGGCTCAAACCAGTCCAAACCGGTTTTTCCTGCCAAAACCAGCCCTCAGCGTTCCATCTCCTCAGCACTTTTCCCGCCACAGAAGTGATATAAGGACGTGTTCAGCGCCTGCGCGGGGCCGTCCCCCCCCAGCGACGGCCCCTCCACGGTCGGGTCTTCCCAGCGCTCCCGAGCCGGAGAGTGACGAGCCCCCTCGGTCCCGCCGTGAGACTGAGGAACAGGAGGCCTGTCACCCCCATTCCTGCCGTCCTGCATCCCTGGTGTCCAGCCTCCCACGGAGCCCCCCGGGGGGGCACTGGGGCTGGGCAGGAAAGTGACTCTGCCCCGGGGAACCTGGGAGAAGTCTCAGAGCTGCCTCAGCCCCAGTGGGATTTGGGGGGCAGAGACTGGGGCCTGGCGGGGGGGGGATCCCCTGTGGTGTGGGGGGAGATGGGGGGTGTCAGGCAGGGAGGGGAGAAGCTGGAGTTGCGGGGGGGAAGGTCGGTAGGACGCGGGGGGGGGGGTTGAACTGTCTCTGGGCAGCCAGGAAATTCCCGGGGGGGGGAGTGGCGGGCGGGGGAAGGGGGGAGGGGGGTTAATGGGATCCTGTCCCTGTTTGTGCCACTTGCCTCTCGCCCCTGATACAAATTCTCTCTAGTTCTGCCCCTTTTCTCTCTCAGTGTCTCACACGGGGCTATAAAATCTGGGGCGATTCCCCCCTTTCCCCTCCAATGATCAGCTCTCCCGTCTCCCCCGATTTCCCCCGTTCTCCCCATGAGTCTCAAACGTCAGTTTAAAATCTTCTCTAGTGAGGGGCATTTTCCCACCCGTTTTATCTGCAGCGATTTGTCCTTGTTCAGGTGGGAAATTGTTGCCCTGAGTCATTCCCCAGCACATGGCTGCCCCTGGAGTGGGGGTGGGATGGCTCAGTGGTTGGAGCACTGGCCTGCTAAACCCAGGGCTGGGAGCTGACTCCTTGCGGGGGCCATTTGGGGATTTAGTTGGGGATTGGTCCTGCTTTGAGCAGGGGGTTGGACTAGACACCTCCTGAGGTCCCTTCCAGCCCTGATATTCTAGGAGATGCCGGGTCTCTGCCAGGGCAGGGCAGGGGGCAGGGGGAGCTGGAGCCGGGTACGCTTGGATGGGCTCTGGCTGGGAAGGTGCAATTCCTCCTCCCGGCCGCCGGGGGGCGCTGCGCTGCGGGAGCCACATGAGCTGCCTCCTGGCCCTGCTGCTGCTCCTGCTCTTTGGAGCTCTGGCCCTGGGGCTCCTGCTGCTGCCTGGTGGGTGCCCGGCTGCCTCCTGCTGCTCTCAGCCCCTCCCCCCATGTGAGTGTCTGCGCCCCTCCCCTAACCAGAGCCCCCTGCCTGCACCCCCCCGCCACAGCCACCCCCTGTCACCAGTCCCCAGCCCCTTGTCTGCATCCCCTGCCCTGCCACCCCCCTGCCCACAACCAGCCCCTGTCTGCACCCCCTGCCCTGCCACCCCTATTGCACCCCCAGCCCCATGTCTGCACCCCCTGCCCTGCCCCCAGCTCATCTGCACCCCTTGCCCTGCCACCCTCCACTGCCCCCAGCCCCTGTCTGCACCCCCTGCCCCCAGCCAGCCCCTGTCTGCACCCCCTGCCCTGCCACCGTCCCCTTCCCCCAGCCAGCCCCTGTCTGCACCCCCTGCCCTGCCACCCCCCATTGCACCCCCGGCCCACAGCCCCTGCCTACAGCCACCTCCTGCTCCCAGCTGCTCCCCCTGTGTGAGTGTCTGCACCCCCCCATTCCTCCCTGCCCACAGCTGCCCCCTGCCACCCTCCCCCACCCGCAGCCTCTGCCGCCCCCGCCTCCAGCCAGCCCCTGTCTGCACCCCCTGGCCAGAGCCAGCCCCTGCCATCCGTCCTGCCACAGCCCCTGCCACCCCCCTTGCCTTCTGCCACAGTCCCTGCCACAGCCCCTTTCCCCACCATAGCCTGTCTGCACCACCTGCCCACAGTCAGCTCCTGTTGCAGCCAGCCCGTGTCACACTGCCTGCCTCCACCTAGCCCTGCCCCACGCCCCTGTCTGCAGCCAGCCCCATGTCCACTGGTGCCCTGCAGTTCTCAGGGCACTAACCCTGCACACCTGCTTCAATGAGGGGGGCAGGGAGCAGCTGGGACCCACACATGTGCACACCCTAGGGTGACCAGACAGCAAGTGTAAAAAATCAGGACAGAGGGTGAGGGGTAATAGGATCCTATATAAGAAAAAGACCCCAAAATTGAGACTGTCCCAATAAAATTGGGACATCTGGTCACCCTAGCACATCCCAGGGAGTGGCGGGGACCACACCTGTGAAATGGAGCTCATTTCTATTTCAGGCCCATCTTTGTAAAAAAGAACTGTAGGTCGGGTTAACATACATCTGTATTTTCCCAGAGATGTCAGGCTTTTAGGTTCTTAAATCGCTGTCTGGGTGGTAAATTTTAAAAATTCCTCCCGGGAAAATACGGACGTATGGTAACCCTATTGGTACAAAAAATCCATACTGTGGCACATCTCTTAAATCAGAACTTTTTATAGGGAACCGGTTGTTAAGATTTTAGCAGCTCATCACTGGAAGGGAGGCACATGTGTTCCCCGTGGGGACTGCCCAGACCCCATTTCCCAATCCCAGTTGTTGCCCCCTAACTACCAACACAGTTGCCCCTAACCATCAATTGCCAGTCACCCGCCCATCCCCCACTGCTGCCCCCTTCCTTTATCCAGGGACCTTTCAGCTCCCCTTCCCCCTCCCTTTTAATCAGCTCCTCAAAGGGCTCCCTGCTGCCCATGGGAATGGTGGGGGTGGGGCAACCATCACTTTGTATTTATGTATTGGATAGTCGTATAAAATCCAGTCCAACAGTCCCCCTTTTCCACTAGTTCGTTAACAGCAATATAAAATCCCCTCAGAACTTGGTGTTTTTCTCTCATGTAATCAAATACGCAGTTTGTGACACATTTTCTGTGCAAATCTCAAAGATTCATATAAAATACCCTAAACATTTGCCTCACTTCTCTCTAGTTGTCTGTTTCTAATTGAATATGCCCTGAGATTTCCCCGTCTCTCTAATTATAAAATACCAAGAAAATCTCAGATTTACACCTTTTCTCAGATTCTTGAACCTGGATATAAAATGTTTGCAAATGTTGCCCATTTCCTCTTTATTCATTTATCAAATATTGATGTGAAACACTCAGATTTTACCTCCTATCAACAACTGATATAAAATCCCTCTGATTTTCCACTTTCCTCTCTATAATTTGCAAAATGGATCCAAAATCTCTCAGATTTCCACCCTTTCTCTTTCATTTCTGAATGTTGCTCTCAAAGCTCAGGTTTTGCCTCTTTCTATGTCATTATCAAATGTCAATTAAAAATCCTCTCAGGTTTGGGGTTGTTCCCCGTGTTTCTAAATCCCACCAACTTCTTCCTTCGAGGGAACCTGTTGCCCTGAGTTCTTCTCCATCCTGGATGTTGTAGGGGGTGAAATTGCCCAGAGATCATCTTTCCTGACTCCTTTGTGAATCATTTGGTCCCTCCTTTACTTCTGTTAAAATGTTTGCCGAAGAAAGAGACCAGCCAGATATTTAATACACATCAAAGCCAGAGGCCTCCCCCTGTTTGGGGATCAGTGGTTCCCAGCTGGTAACGGGAGAGTTGGCTGAACCCTTTTCTTTTCTTCACCTGGCATGGGATGAGGAGGTCACTCTGAGTGCAGTGTGGGTCCAGAAGTATCCTAAACCCCATGGCAAATGGCCTTGGTGAGGGGTTGCTTCCCGCAGTGCTAAGATGCAGCCACCTCTGGGGTGGATCCATGGTGGCCATTATTTGCTAGTGACAGGCCATGGACATTTCTTACCTATTTTGTCCCTCCAGGTTTTCCATTCTCCTGTTAAAGAAGCATCCCCCAGGGCTCCCTCTGCCTGTGTGACTGGCCAGCAGGGGGCGGTGGTCACTTTCTATCCACTTCTCAGGCACTGTGAGGTAACAGTGTTGCTGGGTGGGGAGAACAGCCGGGGTGGGCGTCTCTTGGGGAGGCGGGACAGGGGGTTAGAGGGAGCCTGGTGCTGTGCCAGGGGCTCTGTCTGGGCTTCCCCCGCAGACTCCTGGGATCGCTGCCCTGCCCAGTGCAGAGTGTGTGTGGGAGAATCCCCGGTGCTAGGCCAGGGGGTGCCACAGTAAAGCACCAGGGGATCCCGCAGGGGGGAGGAGGGGGTGCCAGGCAAAGGGCAGCGCAGATCCTGCTGGAGGGCGGGAGGGGGGATCCTAGGCAGGCAGTGAGGGACCGAGTTCCCAGTGGGGGTCCCTTTTGGGGGGTCTCTGGCTGTTGGGGTCTCTTGGTGGGGGGAACCCTTTGGGATTCCCAACCTGGCAGTGACGGTCTGGTGGGGGTTCTCTGGCCGGTGGGGCTCTGAGGGGTATCTGAGGTCCCTGGCCAGGGACTCTGGGGGCTGGGTCCCAGGGAATATCTGGGGGGGGGTGGCTGGGGCTCTGGGGGCTGCTCCTGACCCATCTTCTTCTCCGTGATTAGCTTATGCCAGAATCCTGGCTCCAAGCACTGCCCGACATTCCCCGGCCAGGCCCAGTCACTGTGATAACTTTCTAGCCACTTATCAAACCCTGTGAGGTGAAATCAGAGATTTTTGTTCTTCTCCCCTCTTGAAAACTGCAGGAACTTCCAGTTCCATTGTCCTAGATTGTCCAGTCCTTGTCCTGGATCTGGGGGATGAGGGAGGTGGGAAGGGGGTCAGCACTGCCACAGCTCTTCCACAGTGTTCTGGACTCATTCTTTCTGAACTCTGGTTTCATTGAGACCATTGTTAATCCAGAGTCACTGTATGGAAAGACAAGGAGTGACTCCGGATGGACAGTGGGGCAAATGAGATCAGCAATTCTCCCTGTGAGGAGGGGCTCTCATTAGCTGCTCTCCCCAGAGAACTAAAGGAGGGAAGCTGCTCAAACGCTCTGTCCCTCTCTGCTCAGGATATTGGGGTTCAGCTTCCTGGGTCAGACGCTGCAGCCTCCATTGTGATCTGGGAGACTAGGCTTAGCAGCTCATGTATTGCTGCGTCCCTGGGCAGAACCACTTTCCAGTGGACAAAACAAGGATCAGAGAGAGGAAAAGCCAATTCCTGACTCCATATTCCCCCTGCTGGGGTGTGGCTGCCGTGGGGTCAGTGTCTGAGGGAATCCCCCACAGTGACTCCTTTGGTTCTGCTCTTTTCTAGCCTTGTGTCAGAGACTTTGTTAGGGGGTGAGGGGAGGGAGAAAGGAGGTTAAAAATGTGTCTGGGCTTAGCCTGGCAGGAGGGGCCAGATCTACATTGTAATAAACAGACTGAGCATTTCCCAGCATGGCAGAATCTAGGGTGTCTGTGTGCAGGGAAAGGGCCTGGGGGAATTCTGATGTGAAATTAACTAAAACCGGTTCTGAAACGCCCACAACTGCCCTTCTCCCCCAGATAGGCTGCAGAATGGCGTCCATGTTTTGCTCCAGCTCATCCCAGCCTGGCGTGGGACAGGGAAGAGAAATGGCTGCAGTGGAGCCAACTCAGGTAGAGATTATCGGGGGGTTGGTGGTGAGTTCCTGCTGGAGGAGAGGGAGAGCAAATACACTGGAGATGGGAAGGTTTGCACAGTCTGGTTTGGAGGTTGGAGCGGGGCAGGAAATGCACAGGGTGGAGAAAGGAGGAGGCCAGGGTGTAGCAAACCTGCTGGGAGTTATTTAATAAGTGGCCTAGATTCTAGGAACAGACCCAGGAGGTTCGGAGGTGGAAATGCCCTAATTTGTGAAGAAAGAAAATAGCCCACCTACATGGGGCTGGTAAAACTGACCAGACTCCCAGTGCTGGAGCCTGAGCTCACTAACCAGCGGCTGCTGTGAGATATGAAGGGGGCACCCCTGAGTCAGGCTTATTGGAGCTGCCTCTCCCTTCATATCCCGCTCCTCACAATGGGGAGGTTATTGGGCTTCCTACCAGGGAGCTCTCCCTGGACCCTGCTAGGGGCTCCGTCTCCTGTATCAGTGGGTGGCTAGTAGGTGTGTGATGGATTTGCTGGGAGAGACAAGGGGCTCTCTCTTCGTCCCCTCACCCAGATGTCTCCTGGCTGCTCTCAGCACTGTGGGGATAGGACTCTGCTGACTCTCTCAGAGCTTCCATTTGATTGGCTCCTTTCCTCCATGAATAGTGGGGCTGTGAGTGGGGCAGCAGGTCCTGAGTGTTGGACTCTTGCTCTTTCAGGGGCCGGTGACCTTCGAGGAGGTGGCTGTGTATTTCACCAGGGAAGAGTGGGCTCTGCTGGACCCCGCTCAGAGAGCCCTCTACTGTGATGTCATGCAGCAGAACTATGAGACTGTGACCTCGCTGGGTAAGGGTTCCTGTCCCCTCCATTCTTGGAAGGGGAAATGAAGAGATAAGGTTCACGCCAGCCCCACAATGCCACCTCTACTCTGTCCTGTTGTAGCATCACCCCAATATGCCAGTGACACACACACACTGCCAGAGACCCTCCCCTGCTGCAGAACACTTTGGGAACAGAGCACAGGAGCCGTATTGCACAGTGTCAAATATCTCCTGTTTGCTCAAGTGAAACTGGGGATTAGGTCTGGCATAACTGTACCATACCCCTAATCATTTTTGTTGCCCTTTTCTGAACCTTTTCCAATTCCAATATATCTTTTTTTGAGATGGGGCAACAACATCTTCATGCAGTATTCAAGATGTGGGTGTATCATGGATTTATTTGCTGTTTTTACAAATATGATATATGATATACTCTGTCGTATCTATCCCTTTCTTAATTATTTCCAACATTGCTCGCTTTTTTTTCACTGCTGCTGCACATTGAGTGGATGTTTTCAGAGAACAATCCACAGTGACTCCAAGATCCATCTCTTGAGTGGAAACAGCTAAATTAGACCCCATCATTCTGTATGTATAGTGGGGATTATGTTTTCCAATGGGCTGCACTATGTGCTATCCTGACATCTAGCGCTGCTGAGATCCTGCATTCAGTGATATCCCTGCCCTTCCTGTTCCCTTTCTCCACTGAACCCCACCAGCCCATGCTTCCTGTTCCCAGCTTCCCCAGGACTCTCTCGCTGTCTCTGGACCTCTCTGTCAGCAAGAAGCAGTGCCAGGGACAGTTGCCCTCTGTCTGGAGTCTTCGATTTCTGGGACATGGATTTACTTTCTCTGTGTTGTAAGAGGCTCTGTCATAATGAGGGTCTGTGACGTTATCCAAAGTACAATCTGGACTGTTAAATAGCTGTGTCCCCTCAGTTCTCCAACCTGGGGTGCCTTTTCCATTGTTTTACCGCGAGAACAGCCCCTCTTGGCCTATTAACACACAGTCTCCAGCATGTAACTCGCTCCCAGCTACACAGTATTGAGTGCTGCTAGACCAGCGAATTCTCAAGTGCCCAACTTTCCCGCAGAAATGTGCATCTTGCACTGTCCAGCACGCTACTGAACAACGCAAGCTCATATGAAGTCTGTCATTTCATCAGTGGAAAATGACATGCACCAGCTTGTTATCCCAAACGGAGTTTCCAACACACTTTAATCCAAACACACTGGTTAGATAAACAATAAACCAAGATTGTTAACTACCAAAAACTAAAACTAGGCCCAGCCCATGAAAGGGGCACTCCCAGGAGAGACTGTATAAAGGCAGTGTTGCCGGCACAAAAGGCCTGAGGCTACAGCAACAGTGATTTGTTGCCCGGAGTGCCTCGCTCCAATTAGACACACCAGGGTGGAGAAGCAAAAAAAAGTTTATTTGAGATTTTAAAGCGCAGGATGCTTGGAGACACAGAAAGGTCTCAGATCAAGCACACCCCAGACAAGCAGCTTTTTGTCTTTATACATGATCTTAGCTAAGCATGTTTATTACCCCCAATGCCCAGCTCCCCCGTTCCTCCCCCTCTTCTCCCTCCTTTCTAGTTCCCATACATTAAGCACATTATGAAGCAGCAATTACTTTAAACAGGTTAGATCATACTTGGCAAAAAAATATATTATTTTGTTAGTAACTTTTTTTGACCGGTTATTCTGTTTCACTTCCTTTAGCCAGGTGCAAGCAGGCTGTATAATTGCCTCCTGGTACTGATAACTAGTTGCCACACATTTCCTTCTTTCCATCTAGCCTGTGGGGTTAATTAAAGTTTAAACATGGAAGCGGTTCAGACAAGCAGAGGCCTAATACAGGGAGCCTTCATTGGCACTGTCATTTTCCACCCCTCTGTTAACACTGGGCCATGCCTGGTGCCACCAACAATTCCCTCCTTTGAGAATACTCAACAAACCTTTGGCTGAGTGTTCTCATATACTGTGGACAAAACGTAATTGAGTTCTATGGAGCTGGGGCTGTCAATGAGAGGGTACATAGGGACCTTCGGGGCACGGGGGGTACAAAGTTTACGGAGGAGCAGTTTAAAACAAGCAAGCAGGAGGAGGGTGACCAGGCACAGTATCACACCTGTGAGGAGGAGACGCACAAGGCCACTTCCCAGTCCTCCTAGGTTGGGCAACCAACTCCAAAGGGAATTAAAAATTGTGGGTTCCCTTTCCTGGGCCTTCCACTCCTCGAAAGCCTGTTTGGCTGACAGGATGTGTTTGTTAATGTCCTGTGAGTTTTCTGGGACATAAGTACAACATTTGTTCCCAATAAGGGCACATACCCCGCCCTGAGAGGCTAAAACATAATCTAGGGCCTGTCTGTTCTGCAAGGCCAGCAACCGGAGCTGATAAAGCTCTGAGTTAAAACTTTTTTCTATGGCCAGGGTCTTATTAGCAAACTTGGTGAGAAACGTAGAGAGCTTACGATAAATTTGAGACAGCCGGCCCACCCCATAGGATGGGAGGAGGATCATGCCAAGTCTGTCTCCCTCCCTAATGGGCTCTGGGGTGGCATACAAGGACCTACGCTGCCTGGGGCGACCAGGGGGCAGCTTAGGGAGCACTCGAAGGGGAGGGGCAAGATATCCTACATAACAGCTTCCATACCACCGATTCGGGAGCCACTTATAGGCAGAGGTACCACAAACGTAAAAGGAGTGGCCATTTCCTACCAACCCATTATTTCCACTTTTTCATTGTTTTGCTTTGGCACCACTGAGAGTTCCAAACCGGGCGATGGAGTTGGATTTGCCATTAACATAGACTGGGAGAGAATCATTATCATCAGGGGAGACATAATACTGACAGGTGCTATTTCCAGCAGACCAAGTGTGATTGTCGGACTGGAACTGTCGATAGCACACTAACCCGGGGTCCACTGACCGCAGCCTAATAGGGGTAGGAATACGTGTCGAGTTGGCCTGCGGTTCCCAGGGGTCGTCCCTCAATGCATACTGGGACTCAATAGTACAGTTTTGTGACAAGAGGGTACCCGAGATGTTCTTTCCCCTACTGAACCATCCCCAACAGAGATCTGACCAATTTTGGGGAACCACCCTCCAGGGCAACCCAGCTGCCTGGTGCGGGATTTGGGAGCATATCCAGCAGTTAGAGAGATTAAACTCTTGGGCAAAGCAAATCTTCAGGTTTTCATACGTATTTGACTCTAATTTGTTAGGGATTTCCCTCCATCCCGCATGTGCCTGGGGAGAAACGGGAGTTAACGAGAGGAGTGTTCCCATAGCAAAGAGTAACATTGTGGCAAGCCCTAGGCCTGGATCCATACTGGGCAAGTGATCCTAAGGCCTAACAATTACAATTCCCCAAATACCCACAAAATTACTACTACTACTAACAAGCAGATTAAAAACAAAAGGGACCAGGCCCACAGGTTAGGCTGGCCCTGTGAAAATAAACACAGCCAACGCTCAGAGTGTTCACGGGGAGTGTGCTGTAACTGTTCAAAGGGGTCACAGGGCATTCCCAGCAGGCCTTACTGTCGCCTGAATAACAGCTTAAGTCCCAGATCGTCGTTGGCAGTCTTCTCCGCAGGTTGGACGGTCCACCGTTCAGGAGCTGGCACTGCTTTCAGACGGGAGTAGTGGATCCAGTTCTTGTATCCCTCGACCTTTGCTGCTGTGTGGGTGATCAGCAGGACGGTGTGGGGTCCCTTCCACTTCTCTTGGAGAGGCTCGTCCTTCCAGGTACGAACGAGAACGGAGTCACCAGGCTGCAGGGAGTGGACAGGGGCATCCAGCGGGAGAGGCTGCAAATCTTTGGTATACCTGTGGAGAGAACAGAGAACAGCAGACAGAGAGCACATGTACTGAGATAAGAAACCGCAGCCTACCTCCCACTCCCCTAACAGAACCGGTGTACCATTCATAGGCCATGCCCTCCCAAACATAATCTCGAAGGGACTAAGCCCTAACCTGCCCTTTGGGAGAGCACGAACTCGGAGCAAAACAAGGGGTAAGGCATCAGGCCACCGAAGAGAAGCCTCTTGGCAGACCTTTGAGAGATGCCGCTTGAGTGTCTGATTAGTACGTTCCACTACTCCACTGGCCTGTGGTCGCCATGGAGTGTGGAGCTTCCAGGTGATCTGTAGAACATCCGAAATCCCCTGAATGACTTGCGATGTGAAGTGTGTTCCATTGTCAGATTCCATCCACTGGGGGAGTCCAAAGCGAGGAATGATCTCCTTGACAAACTTGAGAGCCACTGTTCTGGCAGTGTTGTTACGGCATGGGAAGGCTTCAGGCCATCCGCTGAATCGATCCACCATGACGAGGAGGTACCTGAACCGTTGGGTTCGGAGGAATTCAGTGAAGTCTACTTGCCACACCAATCCTGGCCCTGGGGTAGGTTCCAGAGTGGCTGGTGGCACTGACACTCCTGGTCGAGGGTTGTTCTTTTGACAGACTAAACACTCAGCCTGTACCTGGGAAGCCAGGGGTCTTAATCCAGAGGTTAGAAAATACTTATTCATAAGCTGGGTGAGAGCCTCCCTTCCAGCGTGAGTGGTCTGATGTAGTTTCTGTAGTACTGGCCGTATTAGGCTTTTAGGTAGGAGGATTTTTCCTTCTGTGAGTGGAGCCATCCCTCCTTTTCCTGGAGCCCAAGGGAGTCGGCCAGATTTCTTTCTTCACGAGAGTACTGAGGGGCTGGGAGCTCACCCACTGATGGGATGAGGGCATGCACATGGGCCTCCTCAGCTTCCAATGGTTCCAGGGTGGCAGCCCGCTTGGCTTCCCTGTCGGCCCTGGCGTTGCCCTTGGCTACGTCCTGGTCTTCTCTTTGATGGGCTTTGCAGTGCACCACTGCTACCTCTGAGGGGAGCTGCACCGCTTCCAGAAGCGGGAGAATCTGTGTCCCATGCTTGACCGGGGACCCCTGAGCTGTAAGCATTCCCCTTTGTTTCCACAGACCAGCGTGAGCATGCAATACCCCAAAAGCATATTTTGAGTCAGTAAAAATATTAACCCGTTTGTCTTTTGCCAGTTCAAGTGCACGGGTTAAGGCTACTAGTTCAGCAAGCTGGGCAGATGTTCCAGCAGGTAAACTCTCTGCTTCCACTGTATCGTAGAGGGTCACAACAGCATAGCCCGCCCTCCTTTGCCCATCTATGACAGCACTGCTCCCATCAGTATACCACTCACAGTCTGCATTTGAGAGCGGTTGATCTTTTAAATCTGGACGGCTGGAGTACTGGGCATCTATGATTTCTAAACAGTCATGTTCCTGCTCCTCTGTTTCTGGTAACATAGTGGCTGGGTTGAGGGAGGGGCTGGTCTGCAGGGTAACTTCAGGATTTTCTAGGAGTTTAGCCTGGTACCGAGCTACCCGAGCCTGCGTGAGCCAGAGACCACCCTTAGTGTCCAGCAGGGCTTGAACCATATGAGGGGTATACACCTGCACAGTCCCCCCCAAAGTTAGTTTCTCTGCTTCACCAAGCACTAGGGCAGTTGCCGTGACAGCTCGCAAGCAAGCTGGCCACCCCTTGGCAACTTGATCCAGTTGTTTAGAGAAATATGCCACAGGACGTTTCCAAGTGCCTAATAATTGAGTAAGCACCCCTAGAGCCACTCCCTTCCTTTCATGCACATACAGTTGAAACGGCTTAAAGATGTCTGGGAGACCGAGTGCCGGGGCTTCCATTAGCTTTCTCTTTAATACTTTAAATGCCTTGTTAGCTTCTGAGGACCAGTGAAAGGGGTCGTGATCCATTCCCTTAACACATTCATACAAGGGCTTAGCCCACAGTCCGAACTTTGGGATCCATATTCTGCAAAAGCCTGCCATGCCCAGAAAAGCCCTGAGCTGTTTACGATTGCTTGGGACAGGAATTTGACAGATTGCTTCCTTCCTCTCATTTGAAAGCTGTCTCTTCCCCTGTCTTATGTGAAATCCTAAGTACTGTACTTCTGAGAGGGCAATTTGAGCCTTGCTATGAGCTACCCGGTATCCTCTGAGTCCAACAAAGTTCAGGAGGCTCACAGTGGCGTGGAGGCAAGGGGTTAATCCCACCGCCCCTATTAACAGGTCGTCAACATACTGCAGGAGGAGAATCCCGTTCGGAGTATTCCACTCCTCCAGGTCTTTGGCCAGAGCCTGGCCGAAAAGCATAGGGGAGTTCTTAAATCCCTGAGCTAAAACAGTCCAGCAAAGCTGTTTTTTAACCCTTCGGTCGTCTTCCCACTCGAAGGAGAAAATCTCCTGAGATTGTGTGTCGACCGGAATTGTGAAGAAAGCATCTTTCAGGTCTAGGACCGAAAAGTGGGTGTACTGCCCTCCTATAGATGCCAACAGTGTATATGGGTTTGGAACAAGGGGGTGCAGAGTCTTAACCCGTTCATTAACTGCCCTCAGGTCCTGGACCAGCCGATAGGTGCCATTGGGCTTTCGAACAGGCAGGATGGGGGTGTTCCAGGCTGACTGACATTCTCGCAGTACCCCGTACTTTAGAAACTGATTTATAGTTTCCTGCAGCCCTTCTCTGGCCTCCCTCTTGATTGGATACTGCTTGATCTGCACCGGACCTTTTCCTGGCAGGAGCTGAACCTTAATGGGGGTGTGATGTGCTGCCTTTCCTGGGACCCCCGATGCCCATACTAGAGGAAAAACCTGGTCCTCCCACTGGCTCCACTCTGGGGCTTGCATGGCTGAGGGCTTAACTGCAAGAGTCATTATCCAGGCATTCTCTGGGGGCAAGGTGAGGGTGATTTCATCTTGGGTGAAGTGCAGGGTGGCACCTAAGCGACAAAGCAGATCCCGTCCCAGTAGAGGCGTTGGGCAGTCGGGGAGGTAAACCAGCTTGTGGGAGAGAGTTCTGTCTCCCAAAGCACATTCTGCTGGGGCATACACTGGACATTTGATTCCTTTTCCTGTAGCGCCGACCACAGTGAGGGAATCTGCCACAGGCAGCTGGAGGGGTTGATTTACAGCGGTTCGAGCTGCTCCAGAGTCTACTAAAAAGTCTATTTCAGAATTTCCCACCCGCATTTTTACTCGGGGTTCCGGGGGCAGGATAGTCCGTCTCCCCTGACACCCCTAGTCTTGATTCTCTGCTGCCATCATAGGGGTATCTTCCCTCTCGGGGCACTTATTTTTCCAGTGTCCCTCCTTTCGGCATATGGCACACTGATTGCGACCCAAACGCCTTTCCTGTGAGCCAGGGCGCCCACATCCACGGCCTCTCATTCCCCGGCCCCTTCCACCACCTTCCTGAAACTTCCTCTTGTCACTGGCCTGTACTGCTGCAACCATTATCTTCACTTGCCTTTTTTCCTTCTTTCCCTCTCTAAGGCTGTAAACCTTGTTTGCAGTTTCCAAAATCTGTGCCACAGACATGCCCATCAAATCCTCCTTTTTCTGCAATTTCCTTTTAATGTCAGGGGCAGCACGGCTGGTAAAAATACCTTTTATAATTGCCTCAGTTGCTGCATTATCAGGGTCTGCGTTAGTGTTTTGCCGAATGGTATCCCGGATGCGCTGCAGAAAAGCGACCGGACTTTCCTTAGGCTCCTGTATGAGCTCATAAGGCTTGGCCCAATTGTTATGGCGAACAGCTGAGCGTCGGAGTCCTAGCAAGAGCAGCTCCTTGTACACAGTGAGGCGGGTCTGACCATTAGGCTCATTAGGATTCCACCTAGGATCTGCTAGGGGGACCATATTGGCAGGAGTGGCAATATTAGCTGGATCCCGATCATGCCTTAGTTGTGCTTCTTTTCTTGCCTTAGCTATAACCTGATTCCTCTCCACTTCAGACAACAGGGTCCTCATAAGGATATTACAGTCATCCCAGTCAGGCTTGTGACTGGCAAAACATCCCTCAAAAACCGAAATAAACTTGCTGGGATTCGTGGAGAATTCCCCTGCCTGTGCCTTAAAGGCTGCTAGGTCCACTGGGTTAAAAGGCACATGTGAGTAAACTAGCATAGTAGTGGCCCGGCGCCCCTCCGCTCCCGGGCGAGCCACCACAGTCTCAGTAATCAACGGATAAAATCCCACTGAAGGAGCAATCTCTGAAACCTGAGGCACCTGGTCTTTATACGGTGGGGGTGTAGGAGCCGAAGGGGACACCGACTCTGCCATTACAACTGGGGAGGGGTTCGGGGAACTAACAACAGTGACTGCCGAGCCTGTCGGAGTCAGATTACACTCTTGCAACAGATCTGACCTATCTCTCAACAACATAAACAACTGTGCATACATAAATTCATTCCACTTATTCATTCGCTGACAAAACAAAGCTAATTGAAGGATCGTGTTGTAATTAAGTGATCCCTCCGGTGGCCACCTTTCCTGGCCCTCTAGCTGATACTGAGGCCAGTTTACTGTACAGAATCTTTTCAGTTTACTTTTAGTCAATGGATCTTTTTCAAACACTTTCCAATTCATCAGAATGCATTCTAAGGGTGTACACCGTACCCTGCCTGTACTCTGTCCCTGCCCCATACCTATGGGAAGACACTGAGCGTCCCCAGGTCTTAACAGGCAAACAAAAGGTTAACAGCACTGGACTGTTCCTACCTTATCCACGAGACCGGTTCCCCACCGTCGCCCGTAGCTGCTTCTCCACTATCTGAGCGCGTTGCACCGTAGTGCCCTCCGGGGTCGACCACACCGCGTCTCCGCCGAGGCCCCCGATGAAGTCACCGGTGCGCGCTAGGCATCGGTCGTCGCCGCAATCCGTTGACCTCCAGGAGGGGTCCGGGCAAGGCTAAATTTAGCCTCAAGCCCACCCAGGGACGCCAAAACTGTTGCCGGCACAAAAGGCCTGAGGCTACAGCAACAGTGATTCGTTGCCCGGAGTGCCTCGCTCCAATTAGACACACCAGGGTGGAGAAGCAAAAAAAAGTTTATTTGAGATCTCAAAGCGCAGGATGCTTGGAGACACAGAAAGGTCTCAGATCAAGCACACCCCAGACAAGCAGCTCTCTGTCTTTATACATGATCTTAGCTAAGCATGTCTATTACCCCCAATGCCCAGCTCCCCCCTCCCTCCCCCTCTTCTCCCTCCTTTCTAGTTCCCATACATCAAGCACATTATGAAGCAGCAATTACTCTAAACAGGTTAGATCATACTTGGCAAAAAATATATTATCTCGTTAGTAACTTTTCTTGACCGGTCATTCTGTTTCACTCCCTTTAGCCAGGTGCAAGCAGGCTGTATAATTGCCTCCTGGTACTGATAACTAGTTGCCACACATTCCATTCTTTCCATCTAGCCTGTGGGGTTAATTAAAGTTTAAACATGGAAGCGGTTCAGACAAGCAGAGGCCTAATACAGGGAGCCTTCATTGGCACTGTCATTTTCCACCCCTCTGTCAACACTGGGCCATGCCTGGTGCCACCAACAGCAAGAACATCAAAAAACTTTGTAAACCTGAGAGAGCTGCCTTGGGGACAATGACAGGGAGAATCCCCCAAAGTGACTCTTTGGATTCTGCTCTTCTCTGGTCTCTGATTGTTCCTTCCAAAGTAGAGTACTTTGCACTTGTCCCTACTGAATTTCATCCTCTTTCCTTCAGCTCGTTTCTCCAGTTTGTCCAGATCATTTTGAATTTTAATCCAATCCTCCAAAGCACTTACAACTCCATCCAGCTTGGTATTGTCCACCAACTTGATAAGTGTAACAGAGAGACTGTTACTGGGAGGGTTTCACCATGTGTCACAGGGTTACACCCTGGTGGGAGGGCGCTAGACCTGTACTGGGATAAGGTCACTCTGTGCTTCACAGTGTGGCAGAACCTAGAATGTCCATTAGCAGGGGAAAACCTGGGGGGAATCGGCTTGTGGAATGGACAAAAGCCCCATCTGAATTCTTACACCTTGCCCTTTTCACCCCAGCAGGCTACAGAATAACGTCCATGGTTTGCTCCAGATCATCCCGTCCTCCCAGGGGGAAGGAAATGGCTGCAGTGGAGCTGGCTCAGGTAAGGGATTCTCAGGGAGCTGGTAGTGGGTTCTGCTTGGAGGGAGAGGAGCAGTAAATGCATAGGAGGGTGGGAATTGCCAGAGGTGGTGGGAGGCAGGAAATATCTCGGGTGGAGAAAGGGAGGGGACAGGATGTGACAAACCTGCTGACACTAGTGTAGTTTAGGGTGTGATGGGTTGTCACCCCCAGGGGCAGTCTGGGAACCGCTGTGCCCTCTAACCCTCAAGCCTGGCTGACCTTTCTCACACTGTTTTGCTGGAGATTCAGCCAGCCTCTCCAGGCCCTGTTATCACCCAACACGACAGCAGGTGGCGCCATACACCCAACTAAGCTACCTGAGTGCTTTACCTGAGCCACTCAAGGAGAGAGAGAAAACAGCCAATTTCCCAGCTCCCCAACCTTGCACACTTGCTGTAGTATAAATTCAGAATTATACCCTCTTATAGTGCACAGGGATCTCTATAATGTAGCTCATTAATATAGTTCGCCTTCCCCTCGATATGGGAAAGATGTGCACAGCGAGCTTGTGCTAACCCAGCTGAGATTTTCCCCAGACACTTCACTCAAAATACGCTGGTTAAGATAAAGCATAAAACAAGTTTATTAACTGCAGAAAGGAAGATTAATTGATTATAAGTGATAACAAACAGATCAAAGCAGATTATTTAGCAAATACCGAAACTCAAACTAAGCCTAACATACTATCTGGATAGAATTTGAATTAGCAGTTTCTCACCCTGACTAATTGATACAAGCAGTGCACCAAGTTTCCATGCACAAGCTAGAAAACCCTTTATCCTGGGAGTAGCACTTCCCCCACTTCAGTTTTTGTTTCTCAGGTGTTTCCAGGAGTTCTCTTGTGTGGGGAATGAGACCAAGGGATGACATCACACCCCACCTTATTTGCTTTTCCATATGGCGGGAACCCTTTGTTCCAAACTCAGTTCCCAGTCCAGTCTGTGGAAAAATACAGGTACTAAAATGAAGTTTAGTGTCATGTGGTCTGGTCACAGGCCCTGCTGCGTCATAGTATCCATGACTAATTGGCTGGCTGAAACATTCACAGGAAGGCTAAGCTCTTCTACAGTCCATTGTCTTTGTTGATGAGCCATCAGCACTGTCTGGCTTCTTCATTGTTGTACCTGAAAGGCTCGTTGTGGGTTTTACCCAGAGTAAGCACATTTGAAATACAGATACAGAGTCAGTATCCATAACTTCAGATACGAACATGATATGTGCACACAAATAGGACAATCATATTCAGCAAATCATAACTTTTCCAGTGAAACCACACATGATGCATCTTGTACAAAATACATCATAATTATGTCCTAATCATATTATAACCATACCACTATGATGAATACGGGGGTGTAGTGTCAGATAGGGTCTAATTTCAAGGCATAGGAGTTGGGAATGGAACTTTCCCTCTTTGTGGAACAGGAAATAACCCTCCAGCCAGGGCTGGGACAACTTCCCAGACTCCCAGTGATGGAGCCTGAATCTACTGGCACTTCATTAGTTACCACCAACCCCAATAGTTGTGGCAACTGCAAACTTTATCAGTGATGATTTTATACTCTCTTCTAGCTCATGGATAAGAATGTTAAATAGCACAGGGCCAAGAACCAGTCCCTGCGGAAACCTGCTAGAAAGAAATCCACTCGACCACGGTTCCCCATTTACTATCACAGTTTTTAATCTATTTAATGTATGCCGTGTTTATTTTGTATCATTCTAGATTTTTAGTAAAAATATTGTGCTGATCAAGTCATATCTTTACAGAAGTTTAGGTATATTACATCAATACTATTAGCTGCAACCAAACTTTTGATCTCATCCAATAAGGATATCCCGTTAGTTTGATAGGCTCTATTTTCTCTAAACCTTTGTTAGTGGGCACTGATCATATTACCCTTCTTTGATTCTTTATTAATGAATGAAATCCAGTATTGGCTGCACCATTCTCTTGATGAGTATAGATGTCAGACTTCAGGTCTTTTAGAAAGTCTTGGATACAAGTTATCCGGACCCGCTGATTTAAACATGTCTGATTTTTAATAGCTGCTGTTTAATGTCCTCATGACTTCTTGTCGGAATGGAAAGAGTGTCGTTGTCAACATCTTATGATATGAGTACATCATCTGTTTTTCTCCAAATCCTGGAGAGAAATATTTATTGAGGACTTTTACCTCTTCTGCATTATTTTTGATAATTCTGCCATTTCTATCTAGTAAAGTTTGCACTTAATATACTTTTTAAAACTTCCTTCTTATTGTCATTGATTGGTCATTGATTTCTGATAGCTTTCTTTATCAATTTTCTACAATTCTAACTTTCTAACTTCTGTTCTTTACTATTGACTTCTCCTTTCTTCCATATATTTTATTTGGAGAGTGTTGGGATTCCTACCAGGGAGACACCAGTAGGGTCCAGAGACAGACCCATCTCCTATATCAAGCTCTGGCTAGTAGGTATGTGATAAATGTGAAGACCCTGCTGGCGTCTGTCAGCTGGGAGACACAAAGGTTCTCTCTTTCTACCCTCTGATGCCGCCTGGCTGTTCTAGGTAAGGTGGGGTGGGACTCTGTTAACATGTGCCTCCCAGAGCTTCCATTTCCCTGGTGCTGCTGTTCCGTGAATAGTGGGGTTGTGAGTGGGGCAGCAGGTACTGAGTGCTGGACTCTTGCTCTTTCAGGGGCCGGTGACCTTCGAGGAGGTGGCTGTGTACTTCACCAGGGAGGAATGGGCTCTGCTGGACCCCGCTCAGAGAGCCCTCTACTGGGATGTCATGCAGGAGAACTATGAGACTGTGACCTCGCTGGGTAAGGAGTCCTGTCCCCTCCGTTCTTGGAAGGGGAAATGAAGAGTGAAGATTCATGCCACCCCCACAACACCATCTGTACTCTAACCTCTACTCTGTCCTGTTGCAGCATCCAGGGCAGGCTCCAGGCACCAGCCTACCAAGCACGTGCTTGGGGCAGCACCTTGGGAGGGGGCGGCGATCGGGGTTTGTTTTTGTTGTTTTTGGTTTGGCCAGGCGGCGCTGGGGGCAGGGCGGGGACTTGGGCGCTGTGACGCAGCGCTTGGGGGCGGGGACTTGGGCGACGCGGCGCTGGGGGGGCGGGGACTTGGGCGGTGTGACGCAGCGCTTGGGGGCGGGGACTTGGGCGACGCAGCGCTGGGGAGGCGGGGACTTGGGCGACGCAGCGCTGGGGGGGGCGGGGACTTGGGCGGTGCAATGCGGCGCTGGGGGGCACGATGCAGCGCTGGGGGGGTGGGGACTTGGGCGGCGCAACGTGGCGCTGGGGGGCGGGGACTTGGGCGACGCAAAGCTCAGGGAGGGGTCGGGCAGCGCTCGCGGGCGCAGGGCGGCGCTCCTTTTTTTTCCCTTGGGGCGGCAAAACTGTTAGAGCCGGCCCTGGCAGCATCACCCCAATATGCCAGTAACACACACACACTACCAGAGACCCTCCCCTGCTGCAGAACACTTTGGGAACACAGCACAGGAGCCGTATCGCAGTGTCAAATATCTCCTCTTTACTCAAGTAAAACTGGGGGTTAGGGTCCAGCATAACGAACAGAAGCTTCCTACCCCCGGCCTTCTCTCAAACCCTGAGCCTTCTCTACCCAAACCAGAATGAGCTTGGGGTGTAACAAGCAGGCGGCTGGAGTCAGAGCTGCCGGTCCAGGGTTACTTATCACACAGACACTCGGTGCGTCCTTGAATGCTGGCTGGGAGTATCCAGACAGGGGAGCTCCAGCAGCAGAACACTGAATCTCACCCAGGATTACAGATGACACAACTCCTCACTGCTCTGGATTGCACCCAGCATGTGAAAATGGCCTAGGTTGGTAATGACATTTCTTGAGACATGCAGAGCCTTGCTCCCATATCACCAGGTGTAATAACAATAACAGGAAAGGCTGAATATGGAAAACTGATTGTTCAGCTCGCTTTTGACCTGCATCATATTTTGCAATATATTCCAAATAAGGAAATTAACGTGCAACGTATGTGTCATTGTTTGGGGTTTTAAGCTTTAAAAGGCTTGTGTGATTTTTAGCTCAGGGGGACCGTATTCCAATAGCTGTCACCCCCTGTGCACTTTTAACCAAGAAAAGAGCCTCAGGCTGAGCTGATTCAAAATCAATCGTGTGGTCGTTTTCCACAACAGCTTCAAGAGGTCCCTGTGATGGAATGTAAATGTCTTCTTCACACCTTCCCCCTGCAGGAGAATGGCTGTTTGACCAGCTGTTTGCCTTGCTGTCTCTGAGGAACTGGTCTGTGGGTGTTCCCCAGAATTGTAACTTTTTCAGTAATCTCATACAGTAAAATCTCATAACTTTACATACAGTGTTACTACACGTTTTAACAGGAGGATAATATTCAGTAGATTATGCGTTTTCAAATGATACCTCACAAGCCATACTGCGTACAAAATTGATCATAATTTTCTAGTGAACACAGGGGTATAGACTGACACAGTGTCTGTGTGTGTGTTCCCAGCATATATGTGGGTATTTCAATCCCTCATAAGCACAGTGTTCGGCATCTTCAAGGACCTGGGGAACTGGTCCTGGGAATTCACTGGTTTACCAAGTGTGACACTGTATGGAATTGTGAGACACTTTGGTATTAATAATAAAATAATATTATAATCTGATAAAATTGCAATGAATCCTGCTAGATATGCCATGCCAGGTGTCAGTGAAAATGTTATGATTTTCCACGTATGATAATTTTGTTTCTATGTTTGTATCACCTTTGTATTGTGAGTTATAGATATGTAGGGTATATCTGTATTTCCAGACTTGTGCAGTGTTTCTGGGTGACACCCCCAGACATATTAGCATCAACACTGCCTAGCCTGTTTGATGGCCCATTGAGGGTCATCAGCTGTACAATGAGCCCATGGAAAGGACCAAGGGGATACACCTATTGAGTCAGCAAGACATGCCGGGGTATGCCTGTGTAATGAGAACTTCAAGGCTTTTCCATGCCACGTGCTGTGAAGCTTGTGTTTGGGACTCAGGAAGTACAGGTCACATGGCAAAAGGAATATAAAGGGCAGCTGCATCATCTCCATTTTGTCTTCAATCCCCCTTCCTACCTCTGGAGCACCTTCTCTACAAACTGAACCCTGGAACAAAGGACTGAATGACCCATCCAACCTGTGGATGTGTTCCAGACAGACTTTCAAGCCAGCAACTCACCAATACTGCTAAGAACCTGATATATCCATTTTGTAATGTATCTGACTGCTTTCCCATTTAACTTCTTTCTGTCTTTCTTTCGTTTAAACCTTTAGTTTAGATGCTAAAGGATTGTCTGGAAGGATGGAATTTTGGGTAATATCCAAACCTATACTGACCTGGTGATGTGGCTGACCCTTTGGGGTCAGAAGAACACTTTGTTTATGTGAGCAGAGTTTTTAAATAACCTCTCACTGTACTTGATCTAGCTGCTGATTAGGAGCCAGAGAACTGGGATGCAATAAAGGGGGCTGCGTGATTTCTTTTTTCAGCTTCTCGATAACCCATGTTTGTGACTGGTCGGTGAGTTTAACTTCAGTGTTAACCACCATTTTTGGGAGCATCTGCTCTCCCTTTTTCAGCCTGCCCTAACTTTGGCATTTTCAGTGAGAACTGCCCCTGGCCCACCAGGTCACACTAAGCACTGAAGTTAAATTAATAGAATGTTTTTTTATGCCCAAGTCTTATGAAATCAACTGAACTCCTTTGTTTTCTTTCATCTGAGCAGGTTTTCTAGTTTTCCAGCATGATGTGATCTCCCAGCTGGAACAAGGGGAAGAGCCATGCGTCCCAGACCTCCAGGGTTCAGAGGAAAGAGAGATCCTGAGAGCTCCCTGCACAGGTGAGGAAACATTAAACCACCCAGAATCTGTAAGTGCCTGAAGGAAACATCTGGGATGCCCAAAAAAGCCCTTGGGAGGTCTCTCAGTTCATTATTGTCCCTAGCAGGGGTCATATCGTCAGGGTAAATATAGTTCTTCTTCGAGTGCTTGCTCATATCCATTCCAGTAAGTGTGCGTGCGCCGCGTGCACGCTCGTCGGAAGATTTTTACCCTAGCAACACTCAGTGGGTCAGCTGGGCACCCCCTGGAGTGGCGCCGCTATAGCGCCGGATATATACCCCTGCCGACCCATCCTCCCCTCAGTTCCTTCTTACCGCCCGTGACAGTCGTTGGAACAGTGGAGAGTGGCTTTGCTGACCTCCACATCCCTAGCTTCTCATAGTTATTTACTCTTTATGGTGTATATAGTTCAAGTTCTTGTAGTTATAGTTAATTTTAGTACGTATTTTCATAGTTAGTGTATATAGTTAAGCGGGGGATTGGGGGAGTAGCCCCCTTTCCTCCAACCTGGTGCGGGCTCATGCCCAAGGCACCGGGATTTAAACCCTGCTCGGCGTGCCTGGTGGGGGATCCTCATGACTCCTGCCTAAAGTGCTTAGGAGAATCCCACCTGACAGACAAGTGCTGAATTTGCAAGTTGTTCAAGCCAAGAACTAAGAAGGAGCAGGACTTCCGACTAAAGCAGCTCCTTATGGAATCTGCCCTTAGTCCTGTGGTGCCGGCACCGTCCACCCAACCCGCATCGGTGAGGAGCGCACCTTCGGCACCGGATCGCTCCAGTACCAGAAAGGACTCCCGGCACCGGCATCTGCTGGCACCGCCAACACCGGCACCACAGTTGGCAGCTCCTCCTAGCGCGGCACCGTCAATTCCGGTACCGCAAGGGCCATTGAGTCTGGTGCCACATAGCTCCCCGGCTCATGCTGTGGTCGAGCTCACTCTCCCTTGTACGCCGGAGACCTTCTCAACGGCAAGAGAGCTCATCGCACTGACGGAATCGATGCAGCCTCAACCCCCAGCACCGCCAGTGCGGGTTATGCAATCCATCGGCAAGCCGGCCCTGATAAGGCCTCCTTCCGTCGGTCCACCGGAGAGACGTCTTTCCACGTTCCCGCTCCCGCTGTTCCCGATTCCGGCACCGCTCGCAGTCCCAGCACCGCTCTCCATCGCAGTACCGGTCGTACTCGTGGAGACCTTCAAGATCTCGGTCACCGGACAGATACTCCTGGTACCGATCCAGCTCTCGGTACCGATCTTGGTACTGTGCGTCCCGCAGTCACTCCCGCCACAGGGACTCGAGATCCCGGTCGACCTCCCGGCACCGGCACGGTAGAAGGTCCCGGTCTCGTTCGTGGCACTGACAAGACCGGTACCGCTCACCGGTACCGCCCCGGGACCGAACGTCAGGAACAGCAGTACCCTACCAGGGTCTCTCGGCCCCGCCGTGGCCTTTGAGACACATGTCAATGTCGTCCCAGGCTGGGAGTGCTTCTTACCACCAGGACTGGACATCTGATATTCCCTGCCACCATCCAGAGGCACAAAGCCAGGAGCAAGGTCCTCATCGATGGGCCTTTTGGATTCCGTGGGGATATCACGAGGCCCAAGGTGCCCCACTTGTGGCTCAACGCTCCGGCCCCTCAGAGCACAGGGTTCCTGAAGCGACTGTAAGCCATCCTCCTCCCGCAGGCACGGACGAAGATCCACTTCAATCTGCAGACCCGGAGATTCCACCTGATGCAGATGGTGCTCCGCCGGTCCATGACCCACCTCAGGACCCGTTGGTACCGGGCCTCTCCTCCTCCTCCTCTCCTGATGAGGCAGTGGCAGGAACATCCTCCTCTGGTCCTGACCTCCGGGCCCATCAAGACTTCTTGCGGAGAGTAGCACAAAACATGAATTTGCCAGTGGCAGGGCCGGCTCCAGAGCCCAGCGGGGCAAGCACCTGCCTGGGGCGGCCCTTTCCCGGGGGGGGCGGCAGGCTGGGCCGGCGGACCTGCCGCAGGCATGCCTGCGGGAGGACCACCGGAGCCCCGGGAGCAGCGGACCTGCCGCAGGCATGACTGCGGAGGGGACGCTCGGCCGGCGGCTCCTGTGGACCTCCCGCAGGCATGACTGCGGATGGTTCGCTGGTCCCGCGGCTCGGCTGGACCTCCCGCAGGCATGCCTGCGGCAGCTCATCCGGAGCCGCCGGACCAGCGAACCGCCCGCAGCTGCGGGAGGTCCAGCCGAGCCGCGCGACCAGTGGACCCTCTGCAGTCATGCCCGCGGGAGGTCCGCTGCTCCCGCGGCTCGGGGGCGCCTCCCGGGCATGACTGCTTGGGGCGGCCAAAAACCTAGAGCCGCCCCTGGCCAGTGGAGGAGGTTGCTGAAATAGAGGACCCTGTCGTAGACATATTATCGGCGGATGCGCCCCTTCGAGTGGCTCTCCCGTTCATCCGCACTATTCAAGCCAATGCAGACACAATTTGGCAATCCCCAGCTTCTATTACACCTACAGCTAGGGGAGTAGAGAGAAAATATATGGTCTCCTCCAAGAGGTATGAATATCTCTACACCCACCCACCTCCCTGCTCCCTGCTTGTCCAATCCGTGAAC
The DNA here is from genome assembly GCF_020497125.1 of Mauremys mutica. Lineage (NCBI taxonomy): Eukaryota > Metazoa > Chordata > Testudines > Geoemydidae > Mauremys > Mauremys mutica. Next base: position 203,702 of record NW_025423258.1, read on the forward strand.
GAACGGGAGCGTCATGGACAGCAAGCACCAGCTCCTAAGGTGAAGGAGGTGAGGCGCATGGACCTCCTAGGCCATAAGGTCTACTCGGCTGGAGGTCTCCAGCTTAGGGTGGCAAATCAGCAGGCCCTCCTAAGTCGCTATAATTTTAATACGTGGGTGTCTGTGGGGAAGTTTACAGAACTCCTTCCCCAGGAATCCCGCGCAGAGTTTACGGCCCTACTAGAGGAGGGTAAAAAAGTGGCGAGAACTTCCCTCCAGGCCTCTCTGGATGCAGCGGACTCGGCAGCCAGAACGCTTGCATCCAGGGTAACGATGAGCCGCATCTCCTGGCTACAAGATTCAGGCCTTCCCCCAGAATTGCAGCAGACAATTCAGGATTTGCCTTTTGAGGGCCAGGGCCTTTTCTCGGACAAAACCGACCCCAGATTGCAGAGCCTGAAGGACAATCGAGTCATAATGCGCTCGTTGGGTATGCACACGCCGGTGACGCAACGTAGGTCCTTCCGGCCCCAACCATACCGCCCTTATAACCAGCCTAGGCCGCGCCAGGATACGTCCAGACGGCGCGGCAGCAGGAATCGGTGGAGACAGTCTGGCCCTCAGGGAAACCAAAGTCAAGCGCCCCCTAAACCACCTATGGGGCCAAAACAAAACTTTTGATGGGACGTCCGAGGACGGCCCACCAGTTTCCCTGCTGGATCCTTCTCCCTCCTTCTTCAACCGCCTCTCCCATTTCCTCCCTGCATGGTCCCAGCTCACCTCCGACCGTTGGGTCCTCTGCACAGTGGAAACAGGATACCACCTCCAATTTGTTTCTTCACCCCCATCCCACTCTCCCCACCCATCCCTCTTCAGGGATCCCTCTCACGAGCAATTCCTCTTACAAGAGGTCCATGTGCTCCTAAATCTGGGAGCCATAGAGGAGGTGCCAGAGGACATGAGGGGCAAGGGGTTCTATTCCCACTACTTTTTAATCCCCAAGGCAAAGGGCGGTCTACGACCGATCCTGGACCTGCGAGAACTCAACAAATTCATGATAAAGCTCAAGTTACGCATGGTATCCCTGGGGACCATCATCCCATCCCTGGATCCGGGAGACTGGTATGCTGCCCTCAATATGAAGGACGCGTATTTCCACATCGCCATTTACCCGCCGCACAGACGGTATCTCAGGTTTGTGGTCAACTAACACCACTTCCAGTTCACGGTGCTCCCATCGGTCTTTCTACCACCCTGAGAGTCTTCACCAAATGTATGGCCATAGTAGCTGCCTCCCTCCGCCGTCATCGAATACACGTCTACCCGTACCTCGACGATTGGCTCATTCGAGGGACTTCCCAGTTGCAAGTATCACAGCACCTATGTGTCGTCAAAGACCTCTTTGGGAGGCTAGGCCTCATGATCAACGTAGAAAAGTCTACCCTGACTCCAACGCAGAGAATAGACTTTATTGGAGCAGTTCTGGACTCCAATCTGGCCAGGGCCTGCCTTCCTCTGCCACGGTTTCAGGCAATGTCTTCGATCATTCGAAGTTTTCAATCCTTCCCGACAACGTCGGTGCGCACCTGCCTCGGTCTATTAGGTCACATGGCGTCCTGCACCTTTGTGACCAAGTACGCGAGACTGCGACTTCGGTGCTTCCAAACCTGGCTTGCTTCTCTATACCGTCCACACAAAGACAATATAGATTCGGTGATCTATCATTAACGATCTGGAGGATGGTGTGGACTGCACCCTTAGCAAGTTTGCAGATGACACTAAACTGGGAGGAGTGGTTGATACGCTGGAGGGTAGGGATAGGATACAGAGGGACCTAGACAAATTAGAGGATTGGGCCAAAAGAAATATGATGAGGTTCAACAAGGACAAGTGCAGAGTCCTGCACTTAGGACGGAAGAATCCCATGCACTGCTACAGACTAGGGACCGAATGGCTGGGTAGCAGTTCTGCAGAAAAGGACCTAGGAGTTACGGTGGACGAAAAGCTGAATATGAGTCAACAGTGTGCCCTTGTTGCCAAGAAGGCTAATGGCATTTTGGGTTGTATAAGTAGGGGCATTTCCAGCAGATCAAGGGATGTGATCATCCCCCTCTACTCAGCACTGGTGAGGCCTCATTTGGAGTACTGTGTCCAGTTTTGGGCCCCACACTACAAGAAGGATGTGGATAAATTGGAGAGAGTCCAGCGGAGGGCAACAAAAATGATTAGGGGGCTGGAGCACATGACTTATGAGGAGAGGCTGAGGGAACTGGGATTGTTTAGTCTGCAGAAGAGAAGAATGAGGGGGGATTTGATAGCTGCTTTCAACTACCTGAAAGGGGGTTCCAAAGAGGATGGATCTAGACTGTTCTCAGTGGTAGAAGATGACAGAACAAGGAGTAATGGTCTCAAGTTGCAGAGGGGGAGGTTTAGGTTGGATATTAGGAAAAACTTTTTCACTAGTAGGGTGGTGAAGAACTGGAATGGGTTACCTAGGGAGGTAGTGGAATCTCCTTCCTTAGAGGCTTTTAAGGTCAGGCTTGACAAAGCCCTGGCTGGGATGATTTAGTTGGGTTTGGTCCTGCTTTGAGCAGGGGGTTGGACTAGATGACCTCCTGAGGTCCCTTCCAACCCTGAGATTCTATGATTCTATGATTCTATGATCACTATCCCCAGGACCGTTCTCGACTCCCTCACCTGGTGGCTGGACCCCACTGTAGTTTGCGCAGGGATGCCGTTCCACCCTCCTCAGCCCTCGGTGGCACTAACCACAGACGCATCATCTCTGGGTTGGGGTGCCCACCTCGGGAACCTTCACACTCAAGGCCTCTGGTTGCCCCAGGAGCTGACCCTGCATATCAATGTGAGGGAGCTGAGGGCAGTCCGTCTAGCTTGCCAGGTGTTTCGGATCCATCTCCAAGGCCGCTGTGTATCCGTGTTCACGGACAACATGACGACCATGTTTTACATAAACAAGCAGGGCGGGGCGCGCTCCTCCCTACTTTGTCAAGAAGCCACTCACCTGTGGGACTTTTGCATAGCCCACTCAATCGATTTGGTAGCGTCTTTTCTCCCAGGAGTCCAGAACACTCTGGCAGATCGCCTCAGTAGGTCCTTCCTGTCTCATGAGTGGTTGATCCGTCCCGACGTCATCCATTCCGTTTTCCGGAGGTGGGGCTTTCCCCGCATAGACCTCTTTGCCTCCCGAGAGAACAGGAAATGCCAGGTGTTCTGCTCCTACCAAGGGCGCTTCCCGGGCTCCCTCTCAGACACATTCCTGATCCCGTGGAAGAGGCACCTACTCTATGCCTTCCCACCGTTTCCGCTCATTCACAGAGTCCTACTCAAGCTCTGCAGGGACAGAGACAACCTGATCCTCATTGCTCCAGCATGGCCGAGGCAGCACTGGTACACCCTGTTGTTCGACCTCTCAGTGGCAGATCCGATTCCTCTGCCACTGTGGCCGGACCTCATAACACAGGACTTCGGCAGGCTTCACCACCCAGACCTGCAGTCCCTTCATCTCACTGCATGGCTCCTGCGTGGTTGAACCAATTGGAGTTGTGCTGCTCTGCTTCGGTACAACAGGTTCTCTTGGGAAGTAGGAAGTCTTCCACTAGGACAACTTATCTTGCCAAGTGGAAGCGTTTCTCGCACTGGTGCGATCAGAGTAACTTGGTCCCCGGGCAGGTTTCTATCCCTACTATCCTGGATTACCTCTGGTCCCTCAAAGAGCAGGGCCTGGCGGTCTCTTCTATAAAGGTTCATCTGGCAGCTATTTCCGCCTTCCACCCAGGCGAAAGTGACCGTTCAATTTTTTCTCACCCCATGGTTTCCAGGTTCCTTAAGGGACTGGAACGGTTGTACCCCCAAGTCCGTCGCCCAGCCCCCACCTGGGATCTAAACCTGGTGTTGACCAAGCTTATGGGGGCCCCCTTCGAGCCTATGGCCACATGTTCCCTGCTGTACCGTTCCTGGAAGAAAGGTCGCTATCACTTCGGCGCTATCACCTCGGCGAGGCGAGTCTCGGAGCTTCGTGCCTTGACAGCTGATCCCCCTTTTACAGTCTTCCATAAGGACAAGGTACACCTGCGGCCACACCCCTCTTTCCTCCCTAAGGTTGTGTCTGCTTTTCATGTAAATCAAGACATTTTCCTCCCAGTTTTTTTCCCGAAGCCGCACTCATCGCGCCGGGAACAACAACTACATAATTTGGATGTCCATAGGGCTCTCGCCTTTTATATAGAGAGAACAAAACCCTTCCGGTGTTCACCTCAGCTCTTTGTAGCGGTGGCAAACCGCATGAAGGGCATGCTGGTCTCTTCCCAACGGATCTCATCTTGGGTAACATCCTGCATCAGAACGTGCTACAAACTGGCTTACGTTCCTGCTGGACATCTCACCGCCCATTCTATGCGGGCGCAGGCCTCTTCTGCCGCCTTCCTGGCTCATGTCCCCATCCAGGAAATATGTAGGGCGGCTACCTGGTCATCGATTCACACCTTTGCCTCACACTACGCATTGATCCAACAATCCAGAGACGATGCAGCCTTTGGCTCAGCAGTTTTGCATTCTGCGACGTCTCACCCCGACCCCACCACCTAGGTAAGGCTTGGGAGTCACCTAACTGGAATGGATATGAGCAATCACTCAAAGAAGAAAAGACGGTTACTCGAAATGTGTTGCTCATATCCATTCTAAACCCGCCCTCCTTCCCCACTGTCGGAATAGCCGGCAAGAAGGAACTGTTGGGTTGGCAGGGGTATATATCCGGCGCTATAGCGGTGCCACTCCATGGGGCGCACAGCCGACCCACCGAGTGTTGCTAGGGTAAAAATCTTCCGACGAGCGTGCACGCGGCGCATGCACACCTAACTGGAATGGATATGAGCAACACATCTCAAAGAACAACAGTTACAACGGTGAGTAACCGTCTTTTTTTGGGAGCAGGAAGAACTGGGCTCACAGACGTAGGGAGCTCTACTGGAGTGAGGACTAATGGACAGGCACAGGGAAAGGAAACCAAAGCGTTTTCTACAGCAGCATGGCTCAAGGGCATTCGCCAGTGTGGACTATATTTTCTTCTTCGCTTCCCTGTGCTAATCTAAGGACTTTCCAGTGCTGCGTTTCAGTTGACTAATAAACCCTGCTATGTTTTAAAGTCTGCCCAGTGTCACAGCAAAAACTTGCTCTGTGCATTGACTGACGAACCGTCTCTGAACAGGAGTGTCGTTCAACTGGACCTGCTGGCAGAGCTCACAGGTTGAAGTAGGAGTGTTGAAGCCAGAGGCTCAGTCTCAGGTGTTGAAGCTACATGGCCTGTCCTTGTGGAAGAGTGGGACCCCTTGGGGGTCTAGTGCACTCAAGGGGCACCTCCCAAGGACGGTTTAAAAGCCAGGGTATTGCACAGATCCTGTGGATCCATGACAGTGCCAGAGGTTCAGCCTTCTGGGGAAAAGATATCAAACAAGAAAAGGATCTAAATGTGTATTTACCATCGCTCCCTGTCAGTCCTCATGGGAATCGCTGATCAGTTCCAGTGTGTATTAAAACCTTCCTCTAAGGCTCCACCTCTTGGGTATCAGGTCATGTCAGTCTGGTTACAGGGCTTTCCCTTCACCCTCCCAATTCCCTAGTTCTTGTCACGCAGACAGGAAGCAGCAACAGACCAGAAGTCCGAAGCGCAGACAATGCCATGTTTATTGGGGTTAATTTCCAAGCAACCATATTCCGAAGCCCTTCACACCAGTCGGGCTTATCTCTTAGTCTGTTCCCCAGTGCTCTGTCCCCAGCTTTGATGCTGCAAAGCCTTTACCCCGTGTCCCCCTTACCCGCTCTGACACCGCAGAGCATTTTCCCCATGTCCCCATTACCCGCTCTGACGCCGCAGAGCATTTGCCCCGTGTCCCCCTTACCCGCTCTGACACCGCAGAGCGTTTACCCCGTGTCCCCTTTACCCGCTCTGACACCGCAGAGCATTTACCCCGTGTCCCCCTTACCCGCTCTGACGCCGCAGAGCGTTTACCCCGTGTCCCCCTTACCCGCTCTGACGCCGCAGAGCGTTTACCCCGTGTCCCCCTTACCCGCTCTGACGCCGCAGAGCGTTTACCCCGTGTCCCCCTTACCCGCTCTGACGCCGCAGAGCGTTTACCCCGTGTCCCCCTTACCCACTCTTGCACTGCAGAGCATTTACCCCGTGTCTTCCTTACCAGCTCTGATGCCGCAGAGCCTTGCCTGTGTCCCTGTTCCCTGTTCCTGTTCCCCCTCCTGTTTGACTCAGTTTATGTAGTAATATGCTCAGCTATACCTTTGCTTAACCAATCATTGTACTGAAATTTAACTAACCAATCCTAACACATTGAAACATAATTCTCTAACCAATTGTATCCCACTACCCTAATTAACTTACATCTAGCAAAATTAATTATACAGCAGATAGAAACAATTAGAGAATCAGACTGATTAACAATGTACAAGTGGTGGCCATAAAGATAAAACAATACAGAAATGAGCGTTTCACAACCACAACTATTGATAAGTGATTTCTTGCCAGACAGGCTGCTGTCAAACTAAGTTTTCTTTAACCATCTTAAGATCTGTTTCTTTATCTGGTGGTGATGGGCGCTATCAGGACAGGATCATCTTCCTAACAGCCCAGTAGCACCTTATTTCAGTGTGACTGGTTTGGGATGTGAGGATGTGACCCTTCGCTTCCCAGCTTATGGCTGCCCCTGCTGCTTAGCCAAAGGCCTTAGCGTAAGAACAAGGCCTCAGACGGTCACAGTAAGAGAAGGCCCTTACAAATACAGACAGTGATTTTGATTCTTTGTTTTCACACTCCTGTAAGTAGCTAAGTGATAAAAATACCCCTAAGTTCTTAAACTATAGGCTTTACAGGCAGGCCTGAATATCTCTATTCTAACAGTGGGGTCTATCCCTTCCCCCATTCTGTGTCTGTCTTGTCTATTCAAATTGTAAATTCTTCAGGGCATGGGCCATCTACTATTCTGTGTTTGTACTTGTCCTAGCACAATGGGACCCACAGTTAGTTGGTCCTTAGGCACTAAGGTAATGCCACTTTGAGCCAAGGAAGCTGGCCTTGGGATGTTACTGCTTAAAAATGAGCTGGGGGTTAAAACCATGGACTATTCTTTGTGACAAGTATCCCACAAATTCCACTGACCTCCCTCGTTTTCTTTGCCTGCACTAGGGTTTCCAAATTCCAAACCTGATGTGATCTCGCAGCTGGAACGAGGGGAAGAGCCGTGGGTCCCAGACCTCCAGGGCTCTGAGAAAGAAGTGCTTCCAAGAGCTGCCTGCACAGGTGAGGACTTGGTTAAACCAACTCAACAACTGCTTAGGAATGCAGGAAACATTTGGGATGCCCTACAAAGATCCTGTGAGCTCTTCAAGTTCAGGATTGTTCCCTGCAGATGTGGAATCATTATGGCAGATGTCACTCATGGCTTCCTTCCTATTCTGACTGACAACTAGCAGCAGATCCCTCCCCGATCTCGCTTTCCCCCGAGTGTTCTCGTGAGATGCAGACCAAAACTGATCCCTTCCTCTCTCCTCTGGGGAAGGGTTTGGGGAAAATCAGGACCTGATAGGTTTGATCTCTCCCCCACATATTTTGGATTGTTCATCCCTTTTACCATTCCTCTCGCTGAGATTTTCTTTCTTTCCAGCACAGGGAGTGACCTGGGTCTGGATTCTCTCTGTCTCCCATCAGGTGATGGGATGGTGAGTGAGAATGAGGAGGAGAAACCCCAGCAGGAAGATGCTGAGCAAGGAGAACCACATGGAACTTTATCAGGAAGATCCAAAGGGAATGTTTCCAGGAGTTGTGCTCTCCCAGAAAAAACAAAAGCCTGTGAGACTCAGCAGAAGCCAGAGGAAAACTTTAGTAGCCACTCAGACCTTATAACAAGCGACAGAATCAACTTGGAAGAGAGACGCTACGTGTGCCATGAGTGCGGGAAAAGCTTCAGTCGGTGCTCACACCTTATCACACATCAGAGAATCCACACAGGGGAGACGCCCTACACATGCCCTGAGTGCGGGAAAAGCTTCAATCACAGCTCAAACTTTATTAGACATGAGAGAATCCACACAGGGGAGATGCCCTACACGTGCTCTGAGTGCGGGAAAAGCTTCAATCAGAACTCAAACCTTATTAGACATCAGAAAATCCACATGAGAGAGAACTGTTATAAATCCCTTGACTAGGGCTGGGCAACATTTAAAAAAAAAATCACATTGCCTAATTCCCACATTGTGATTTTTGCACCATCTTCACCGCGGTCTCTCAGCTTCCCCAGATGAGTTACCTGCTTCTGCCTTTTGCAGCTCACCCTTCTTTGGGGTCAGTCCTGTGATTTTTTCTATCAACTCCTTTCCTTTAGAGCCAGGAATGTTCATCAGCTCCTGGAGGTTTGATCCCAACAAGGTACACTGAGGCAAAAAGTATCTGTGCCTGACATCCACTAGGGCTGTACATGGTGTCGGCTGCTGAAGTTAGTGATCTTGGTGTAAAAAGACAATTATAGTTGTAGAGCAGTTGCGCAGGTGCAGTGTTTTGCATTAGCTTCCCCCTTCAACTGACCTAAATTCCATCACTTTTCCTAGTCTAAACAAACCCTGAGCATCACGGTTATACTGTTCCCCCATTTCAAAGCCATTGTTAGTCATCGAGTTCTCCTTTTGGAAATAAATTGTTTCATTCCCAGTTGCTCTGATGTTGCTTCAAGTTGTGCTGGAGAGCAGATATTTTTGCTACCATTTTTCTCACTTATAATGTATTGAACTATAACAAAGAGCAGGAACAGGGCAGGGATAGGAAAAATTATCATTTCACCCTCTGTAAAAACGGTAAATCAGAGGGATTCTCAACGACAGGCGTACAGCTTTCTGCACCGGGACTACAGCGCCACGGTACCAGTGTAGACACCCTGGTCGATTACAGTGCTGTGATTGGCCTCCAGGAGGTGTCCCACAATCCTTGTTCTCGCCTCTCTGGTCTTTGGTTTGAACTCTACTGCACTCCCTCAGGTGACCAACCGTGAACCCCACCCCTTAAATTCCTTGTGAATTTTGAAAGTTCCACTTCTACAGAGACTAATTATGGTTGCAGACCCATCCTGAAATTAGAGCAGGATATTGTAAAGCTTTATCTCACAGTAAAGTAACACAATTCAAACCTGTCGGCACAGAGGAGAAAGCACTCCTTCAGTTCACATTTATTGCTACTGATCTCCCTGACAAACTTCCTTTTCTCGGGGCTGCTCCAGGTGTTTTCCCTCTGTTCCCTTCCAGCTGTGGTGATGGGACTGCAGCAGCTCCCCAGGGCCAGCTTTGCTCTTTCACTTACATCCTTCACTTGTTTGGACAGAGCTGTGTCTGCCCCCAGTTTAATTCACTTCTGAGACCTCAGGTACCAGCAGATCGTTACAAAGGCTAAATTCCCATCACCACCAGTGGAAGGTTATCCTGGGCTGCCCATGATTGGTCAAGGTGCTACAGCAGCTGCACTCTTACGTGGTGAATCCTGCAGCCTATTACCAAACTGCTCTGCCATAGTCTGCAGGGGGCCTGACTTGCTGAGAATCTGGCAGAAGAGGGACCCTGGAGTAGAGAAGGAAAATATCCTCAGCAGTCACAGCCAGCAGGGGCAGGGAAGGTTCGGTTTGTTTTTAAACTTCTCTCCCTGCTCAAGCCTTTAATCATTCCTGTGGCTCTTCTCTGAACCCTCTGCAATTTATCAGGGGAAACAACCAACCAACCAATCAAACCAACCAACCAAACCAGGCTGTTCTGCCCAACGTAACAATCTATTGCCTTCTAAGGTTGACTATAAATCAGCTCATTCTATTCACCCAAGAGTTCCACTTTAAGGACTTTTTGTTTTCTAATTCCAATCAAATCCTATGCAACAGCATCATTGTTAACTCATCATCCGGACACTTCACATTCACAGGGTCACAAAGTTGGCAGGTCTAAGTCTTTCCTCCCACACCAATGAAAAAAATCAGTGACAGAAAATGCCGTAAAGCGCCTCTGCTGCCTTGCACAACAGCCTGGGGAAATACACGAGGGGAAGTGCTTTCCTCTCTCCTCCTGACACCGGGTAACATTTCTGTCTGTCCTTGAGATCCTGCCACAGGGACAAGGCTTGAGGATGCAAATGACATGTTAAGGCTGCATTGGTTTGCACGTTCCTTTACTCCTTCATTAGTGATAAGGGTGCTGTTATATCCTTGGGGCAGCCGGTGTAGGAAGCAATCACTTGAGGCCAGAGAGCAGGCAGCTAACCAAAACCTCCATTTTATTTACATATATACAGAGAGCTCCCTCGGCCGGTTGAAACCGGTTGAGCTAACCCATAATAATCTAACTCGGTTGCCATAGCAACAAAACCATGACAACCAAATACACAACATATTCCTCCCCCCCTAATAAGAACATCCCCTAAATAAAACACACACTAGACTAGAGAAGGAGGGTAGACTGCCTCCATTCCCGGCTAAACCCTGGGGATTATTTTGCCCCATAACCATGGGTTCGCCCTAGCTAAAGATCCAGCCGATGAGGAGGCCTTCTGTCTCTAGGTGGATTACGGCGAACTACTGGTGTTATTGCACCCGAAAGCACTAGGGGCTCAGGGTCCGCAGCACGAACAGGTGAGGAGGTGGTATCAGCTCGTGCTGGGCAAAGGGGTATCTCAGCCGCCGGCAGTAATGGAGGAGAACAGTCAGAAACAGGTGACTCGTGATTCGATCCCTCACCAGAAGAGGTGAAGTCAGACCCCTCAACTGCAGATGGGTCCTGAGGACTGGCATGACCTGGCAACAGCTGATCTACATGTCGCCGCCAGGTAAGATTCTCTGCAGTCCGGACTGTGTAGGAAACAGGTCCTGTTTGAGTGATGACTGTGGCTGGAACCCATTTAGCTCTGGAAGTATAATTCCGAGCCAAAACTGGCTGTCCCGGGCTAAAGGTTCGGTCTTTTGCTCTGGGTGCCCGTCTGATGACTTGATATTGCTGCTGATGTTGCACAATTTGTCGGGGTTCAGAAGGTTTCAGCAGATCAAAGCAAGTGCGCAGCTGTCGTCCCATCATTAGAAAGGCCGGAGATGCGTGGGTCGTAGCATGAGGTGTGTTTCTGTAGGAAAGTAAAAAGGTATCCAGACGCTTTTGAATGGAGTGTTGTCCCCTTGCTGATTTCAAAGCGTTTTTCATTGTCTGCACAAATCTTTCAGCTAATCCGTTGGTGGACGGATGATATGGTGCTGACGTGATGTGGTGTATCCCATTTGCTTTCATAAAATTTTGAAACTCCTGAGAAACGAACTGCGGTCCGTTGTCGCTCACAAGTTGTTCTGGCAGACCAAAACGACTAAAGAGTCCTCGTAGTTTTTGGATAGTACTCTCTGCAGAAGTGGACTGCATTATAGAGACTTCTGGCCATTTAGAATGGGCATCTATTGCCACCAAGAACATGCTTCCTTCAAGGGGGCCAGCAAAGTCAACGTGAATATGTTGCCATGGGTTTTCAGGCCAGTCCCATGGGTGTAGGGGTGCCCACTGGGGTGCATTCCTCACACCCTGACATGACATACAAGCTTTTGCCTTCTCTTCAATAGCGCTGTCCAGTCCAGGCCACCAAAAATAGCTTCGTGCAATTTCCTTCATGCACACTATTCCACAGTGACCGGAATGTAGCTGTTCTAACATCTGTGATCTCAGTGGTGGTGGAATAATGACACGTCTCCCCCACAACAAACAACCAGATTGGACCGATAACTCCGTCCGCTTGGACATGTAGGGAACAAGGTCGGATGAGACCGGAGAGGTTTGTCGAGATGTTCCATGCATCACCAGGTCCATAACGTGGGACAATACTGGGTCAACGCGAGTTGCCTTCTTTATCTGAGTAGCAGTGATGGGTGTATTCTCTACCTGTTCAAAGTAGAAGATTTCCTTGTGGGCACTATCTTGGTGTTTGACCGGCAAAGGCAACCTTGAGAGGCCATCTGCATTGCCGTGTAGAGTGGATTTCCGATATTTGATTTCATATGTGTGTGCTGAAAGTAACAATGCCCAACGTTGCATACGACTAGCAGCTAATGGGGGAATGCCTGTGTAAGGTCCAAAAATTGATGTCAGAGGTCGATGGTCTGTGAGAAGAGTAAATTTTCGCCCAAACAGGTACTGATGAAACTTCCGAATTCCAAAAACAATTCCTAATGCCTCACGTTCGATTTGGGCGTAGTTAGTTTCTGCTTTGCTTAGAGTGCGTGAAGCAAAAGCAATAGGTCTCTCTTCTCCTGAAGGCATAATATGTGACACGACTGCTCCCACTCCATAAGGGGAGGCATCGCAGGCCAATTGCAGTGGTAAGGATGGATCAAAGTGCGTTAGAACTTCAGAATTTAGCAATGCATCCTTAGCTTTGTTGAACGCAACATCACAGGCTTCAGTCCACTTCCAGGCCTTGTTCTGCCCAAGGAGCTCATGAAGTGGTTTTAGCAGTGTGGCTAACTGTGAGATGAACTTTCCATAATAGTTCAGGAGTCCTAGAAACGAGCGCAGCTGGCTTACATTTCGAGGTGGGAGAGCCTCCACAATAGCTTTAACTTTTGCAGGGGCCTTATGAAGACCTGCAGAATCAATGATGTGTCCCAAATATTCAACAGAGGGCTTGAAGAATTCACACTTGTCTTTGCGAACTCGTAGGCCATACTCTTCCAGTCTTTGTAGGGTAGCCTCTAAATTCTTTAAGTGATCCTCTTCATTTCTTCCAGTGACCAGGATATCATCCAGATAGCACTGAACTCCTGACAAGCCACACAAGATCTGGTCCATAGCCCTCTGGAACAGGGCGGGAGCAGATGTTATTCCGAAGGGTAGACGACAGTATCGATAAAGCCCCTTATGAGTCACAATAGTCAACAGCTCTTGGGACTTTTCATCGACGTGCATCTGTAAATATGCTTGACTCAGATCAATCTTACTGAACTTTTGTCCCCCAGCCAGGCCTGCGAAGAGGTCATCGATGCGGGGAAGCGGGTATTGCTCTGCACACAACACTGGGTTGACAGTGACTTTAAAATCCCCGCAAATCCGGAGAGAGCCATCTTTCTTCACTATTGGAACGATAGGAGTGGCCCATGAGCTATGGGTGACTGGTATTAGGACTCCATTGGTGACCAGGCGCTCCAGGTCTGCTTCAACCTTTGGCCTGATGGCATATGGCACAGTTCGGGCTTTCAGATATTTTGGTGGACTGCCAGGTTTAATGTTCAGTGTCACAGTGATTCCCTTCATACTTCCCAAATCATCTCCAAAAACAGCAGCATGTTTCCTTAGTATAGGGGTTAGACTGGTTTCTTCTTTAGTCATCCGGTGCACTTCTGCCCAGTTCAGTTGAATCTTCCCAAGCCAAGACCTACCCATTAAGGCTGGGTAGTTACCTCTCACCACAAACAGTGGCAATTTAGCCACCTGTCCATTGAGCTCCACCTTAACATCAATAGTGCCCAGCATAGGCACAGCTTCTCCCGTATACGTCTTCAGAACAGTTTTTGTTGCCTTAAGCGGAAGATGCTGTAGCTTTTCTTTATACACAGTCTCGGAGATCAGTGAGACGGCTGCACCGGTGTCCAGTTCCATGCGTATACGTTTGCCATCCAATAACGGGGTTACCCAGTATTCATGTGAGCCCATTGCCAAAGACAAAACATGCAGTGGCACTTCCTCTTGCGATGAGGTGTCACCATGATCATCCTGGGTCTGCTCTAGGGTATGCAGGGTTCCTCTTTTTGTCGGCCAGACCACAGGCCTCTTTTTCTTTTGTTTACAGGCACACTCAATGTGTCCCTTTTTGCCACAGTGTCGACACACCAGGTCCTTACACCAGCATTCTGATGCCTGGTGACCCGGCTTACCACAGCGGTAACATTCTTGACTCTGCACAGTTTTGTGGGTCAGTTCTTGTGACACTTTTTGCACCCTAGGGGGTGCACCGATGTATTGTGCCTCCCTTGTAGCCAGTTCCATGGAGACAGCAATATCAACAGCCTTCTGTAAGGTAAGCTGAGCCTCTGTCAGTAGGCGCTTCCGTATAGCTTCACTGTACAGGCCACACACTAACCTGTCACGCAGGGCATCATGTAACATTTCTTTAAATTCACAGTGTTCTGCTAGCTTTTTTAAAATGGCTACAAATTGTACAACTGTTTCATCTTCCTTTTGGTCTCTTTTGTGGAACCTATATCTTTCAGCAATTACCAGTGGTTTTGGGGAGAAATGAGACCCCAGGATTTCCACAATGTCACTGTAAGATTTAGTCTCAGGCTTAACAGGGTGTAGTAAGCTGCGTAGCAGAGAGTAGGTTTTAGCCCCTTCTTCGCTTCTGTAATGTCATTTGCAATACCAAAAAGCTCAAAACGCTCAGTATACACATGCCACTGCTCTGTATTCTCATCAAAAGGCTCCAGGGGCCTGGTCAGAGTAGCCATGATTTTTAGTTTCACTTTCACAGTCAGTGCAACAAGCAGCTTTTTTGTTTGTTTGTTCTTTACCTTAACTTCTACTTCCTTCTGTTACTGGAGCAGCACCGGAGTCTCACCCTCGTCGCCAGTGTTATATCCTTGGGGCAGCCGGTGTAGGAAGCAATCACTTGAGGCCAGAGAGCAGGCAGCTAACCAAAACCTCCATTTTATTTACATATATACAGAGAGCTCCCTCGGCCGGTTGAAACCGGTTGAGCTAACCCATAATAATCTAACTCGGTTGCCATAGCAACAAAACCATGACAACCAAATACACAACAGGTGCATGAGCGTGAAATAATCCCGCTCTGACTTTCACACCGAAGGCAATTTTCAGGTTTGCAATAAAAAAAAATCTTTCTTTCTAACCTGAGCAAGTTGAATCGAGTCGTTGCGAGATGATAAATCCAGAGCCCCAGGCTGACTTTCTGTCATCACATGTTTTTAGCGTAGATCACATTGACTGGGTGGGGCTCCTGCTGGGAAGTGTCCGTCCAGTGGCAGCACCCAGTGCACATTCCCCACTTACAAACTCATCTTCAGTATATCAGCCACTGAACCTAGCGAGGGGGGAGGGTCCCAGTGGTCGGGATCCTGCCCCTGGATCCCGAGCCTGGCAAGCCCGAGTCAGCCGGCCTGGGCCAGCTGTGGGGTTTAATTGCACTGAAGACATACACTTGGGTGTCACAATCCCAGTTTTCTCCTCAGGGACTCAAGCCCTCGTCCCCACTGTGACAGGCAGGGAGAGTCACCACTGTACTCGTGAGGTCGGAACTGACACTGCCCCTGCACAGGGACCCAGGGGAGCGGCTCGGGCAGCTCCTTGGCCAGCTGTGGCTGGCAGGAGACCCAGCGAGGCAGGAGCCGCTCTGGGTTCTCTGCAGGGGAGAGTAACTGGGAGAAGGGGGGAGTTTGTCTCTGATTTACAGGGAGCTTTGCCAGAGTGGAGCCTGTAGGTCACATGCTGGGGGGCTGTGACGGGCACACAGGCTCCGTGCTCTGGAACAGCTCGGAGTCAAACCCAGGCAGGAGCCTCGTCAGTGTGACCCCTCCAGGGGACGCCCTCACTGGGGGAAGCCTCCTTGGCTTCAGCCCCTCCTGGGACTGACCTTGGACCTTTCAGCCGCCCTGTTCCACACCAGGAGCTTCCTGCAGTGAGTCCACCTGAATCGGACACCTGGGAAAGCCTCACCCCCCCGAAGGGGAGTCCTGCACCCCCAACTTCCACAGTCACCAGTGACTCTCAGCCAGCGCTGTACAACAGAAGGTTCGTTAGGGGTCTGGAATCCAGCCTGGGAAAGTTCTGTGTTCGCACAGGAAGCAGGAAGATTCAGCAACATCCATCTTGGGGAGACCCCAAACTCAGAGCCTGGGCTCTCCCCTCGAGTCCCCAAACCCAGCAGACTCCTTGCTCCCAACAGCCCGACTCAGCCAGGTCCTTTGCCCCTCGTCTGGCCTTTGTTCTGTTTCCCTGGCAACCTGCTCACCTGGCCTCCAGCTTGTTCTTTGTTCTCCGACTCCTCCCAGCCAGCTGGCCTCTTGCAGCAGGTGCGCCCTGGCCATCGGTTGCTAGGAGACAGAATTTGTGGCCATTGTCTGGGCCCAGGCAGCTCGACAGCAGCCACACCTGCCCTTTGGGGGTCTCTGCCAAGATTTAACCCCCTTGTCCCACCACCGAGATCCGTGGTCCCAAAACACTTCAGGGTCATGCCCCCCACCCCGTCCATGCTCCCCCCGGGGCGTGGCTGGGAGTGGGGCCGCAGCTAAGGGGGAAGGGACACAGACAGGGGTAAGGGGGCTGAGGCAGGGGCCAGAACTGTGGCTGGAGCCAAGAGTGGAGCTGGGTGGCTCCCCCTCCCCCCTGCCAATGGGGGCTGGCCCGGGCCCAGTTGCATCCCCCTGAATGTTACTCCATCCCCCTGGCAGGGGGCACCCCACATTTTGGACCTTTAACCTAGATAATCATGCAACAAATAGGGGAAACTGAGGTATACCCAAGATGCAAACAAAACATCCAGAAAATTCCCACTTCGTCACAGGGGTGTCAGTGGGGTCTGAGCTGGGCAGCAGCACAGGGAAGTGGGGAGGTTAAACTGCAAAACATCCCCCTGTGTTCCCGCAAAAGCCTCTCGTTTATCCCCTAACCCCCTCCCCATGAAAATCTCCACCCCTGCCCTGGCCCACACAGACCCCCTCACTCCAACGCAGATTTTTAACTTTTCTTACTTGTCCTTGGCCTTCCACAAACATTGTTCCCATAAAAATGACCCAGGGCTTTTACAATGAGAATGAGAAAACAAACTAAATCAAACCCAAAGAAACCGCTATCGACCTCCCCACCACACACAGTTTGGGTCTGAATTTTTCTACTGAAATGTTGAGGCAATAAAACTCTCACTGCTCTTGTCCAGAAACAAACCTAACCCCCGCATGCAGTACCTGGGGCATCTATGTCTGACCCACCAAGGCTTCAGCTCCTTTGGGGAGATTTCCAGCTGCCCAATCCTGCTGCTATTCCAGGGGAGCAATTCCTGACTCCTGTCAGCATTTATCTCAGCCCCGTTCTGGGCATCACAGGTTTCTCCGGGAAAGGGCAGTGAGTGTTCTAGGGTCCAGTGATCCTCCTCCAAATCGAGCTAGAACCTGAGACTCCTTCCCCTTCCCCAGGCTGTGGGCGGGGAGGCATTTCACAGAGCTCTTGGAGCTATAGCCCGTGGCTAAGGAGAGAGAAAAAGTCTCCTATCCCCCTCTGCTCTGGGGGCTGGGTTTCCTCCTGAAGCCTCTGCCCCCCACCTAGTGCCTATGGCTCATCCCTGACCCTTGCTGCTGCTCCTTGCTATAGACTGTGAAAGGAGCGGAGGCAGCGCAGGAGCCTTCTGGGGACGCAGATCTGAGGCTTTGGGAGAGACACATTGTCTGAGACATCAGAGCGCTGCAAACCCTGCAGCCACCCCCTCAATCCGGGGCCTGTTCCAGCCCTGAGTCTGGGCTATCGCGATCCCTCCCCCAGAGCAGGGTGCCCACAGATAACAGTCTGGAAATAGGCGTGTGAGACTAACTCCTGCTTTCCCTGACAGGGCCTCCCCTAGACCAAGTGGCGTCCCAGGCAAGACGTGTCTTCAGTGCCCCCCACCCCCGCTCCATATGTTAAACCATTGAATACCTTATTTTTATTGCATTTGTAGCTCATTTCATGATTTCGATGCACAGTTTGGATGCGGGATTTTCTCTATCATATAAGACAATAAATGTTCATGCTAAGATGTGTAAAAGGGTATTTATTCATGCCATATATAAGCAAGTGAAAAAATCATTTCTTTTAAGCATATAGAAACTTTTAATTTTGACAGTAATTGAAATGTACTAACATCTAGCAATGGAGCACTCACCAGCACAGGTTGGGCCAGTATTAAATAGTGTTACAGTCGGAGACAGACAGCGTTAGGATGTTAACCCCAGGCCCTTTGTTCAAAGGTTGCTTCTCTCACCTTTCCCCCATGAACTGAAGCACAGCATTTGAGAGATCCAGAGACTAGTTGATGATGTTTCCAAGGGCTAAAATAGCAAGCGATGTCCGTCTTGCATTGGCCATTGTTGACTGGAGAGATGGTTTATGGAGAATAAACTCCAAGGTGAGAAGCAGCAGCCCAAAAAGGCCTGCTGCAAGTGCTGAAGTAGCTCAGTTGGGAGAGCATTAGACTGAAAATCTAAAGGTCTCTGGTTCAATCGCAGGCTGTTTCATCCCTCTTGCTGCAGCAGTGGGCTGGAAAAACAGCACTGCCTTTACTCAATGCAAGTCCCTCATTTTGGGCTTCACTGCAGGAAAAGGCAGCATTGGCTTCTGCACCCAGTTGGCCCACCGGACCTTTCTTTCTTCTCTTGCTGCTTCTCAGCAAGGGGAAGAAAAAGAAGCTCCCCTTCAAGCTAGAGTCACAAAGGTGATGTAAGGACGACTTCCTGATCCCTGGCTCCAGTCCTCTGTTCTTCCAGCTGACCCATCAGAGAGCTGCTGCCAGTTTCTCCAGGTTCGCCCATCAGTGTGTGCCAGGGTGAGCACCACCAAAGTGCAGGGAATTTGAGGGCAGGGCAGTGTAATGGACTTTCTGTAGTGTAGTGGTTCTCACATTTGCCTAACCTGCATCAAGCAGGCTAGGCAGAACTGACACCAACATCTATCAGGTGTTTCCTTTAAGCAGAGCACAACTTTGAAATACGGGCAGCATAGAACCAATATTCATAATGTCAACTACAAAAATGATACACATTTAGAGATAGCATCATTATAATCAGCCAATCAGAACCTCTCCATAGATCCCTTACACGACAACCTTTCTACAATATTGGCTGCAAATATAGAACAGCAGTTGCAACGGTGATCTATACAGTTACAGATTATGTCAGTAACGTCACAGGAGGTGACACAGCATCAGTGAGACTGATACAGGAATACTGCCTCCAGTTTTGGTGTCCTCGTTTGAAAAAGATGTTGTGAAATTAGAGTTTGGGACAGCAAAGAGCCACCAAATGTTCTGAGGGCTGGAGAAAAATGCCTTCTAGTGAGCTATTGAAAGAGCTCAACCTGTTTAGCTGATCAAAAGAAGATTGAAAGGTGACTTCACTGAAGTATTGAAGTGTCTTAATGGAGAGATAAGATTGGGTATTAAAGGGCTCTTGAATCGAGCAGAGAAAGGCATAACAAGACCCAGTGGCTGGAAGGTGAAAAGAGACAAATTCATATTACAATTAAGGCTCAAATATTCAACAGCGAGGATGATTCACCACAGGAACAAGCTACCAGGGAAAGTGGTGGATTCTCCATCTCCTGATGTCATTTCATGAAGACTAGATGCCTTTCTGGAATGTGTTTGCCCCAAAAGTAGCTCTTGTGTCCTACAGGAGGCCAGATTAGATGCTCTAATGGTCTCTTCTGGCCATAAAGTCAACTAATTTCTGAAAAACTGAGTGTAGCATTGGGAGCAGCGTCTGATGTTTCCCTGTCTAGCCGGCTTGCTGCCTAGAACGAACGCTCCTTGAGTGGGGTGATCCACAGGGAGTAGCTCAAACCTCCAAAGTGCCTGGCCAGGGGCAGGATATTGGCACAGCAAGGGAGGGGTGTGGCAGTGACATCACAAAGGCCTTTGGCAGGACCTCAGACTATTGGTCCAAGGCGGTGGGGAGGTGGTGACCTCACAGAGAGATGCTGACATCAGCCAGGCAGGACAGGGGCGAGGGGCCAGGGAAACCTCAGAGACCCCTGTGGCTTTGCTTCAGCAAGTCTACTTCTCCAGGTCTCTCTCTGAGGACTGAGAGAGTATTTGGGT
The DNA here is from genome assembly GCF_020497125.1 of Mauremys mutica. Classification (NCBI taxonomy): domain Eukaryota; kingdom Metazoa; phylum Chordata; order Testudines; family Geoemydidae; genus Mauremys; species Mauremys mutica. The sequence continues at coordinate 223,554 of NW_025423258.1, forward strand.
TCACGGACGTGAGCGCCAGGAGGAACCTCTTTCGAGTTTTCTCCTTCCCTTTCAGTGATTTTACTAGAAAACAGCTGTCCCTGTTTAGAAGGTAAGAGCCTCCTGGAGGTTTGAAACCTGTTCAGTCTGATCCATCTGGTGACAGTTGATTTCTAGGCATGGAAAACACGAGCTTAAAGAGGAAGAATTTCATTCCGCACCTGGGATTTTGTTCCTTAGAACCACTGGAGACATTGGGGTTTGTGCTTTTTGTTTCACCTTTTCCTCCATCCATCCCTCCCTCCTTTCTCTTCATCTCTTGCTTCTTTTGTCCTTTCTCCTGTTCCCCTCCCACTGCCACCTGTGTGTGTGTGTGTGTTGCGGGGGAGTGCTCTGCAGCTCCCACTGTGGGAGATCCACCCAAAAATATGGGGCTGAAATAGTGCTCGGGCAGTGATTCCCATCAGTGACCTGGGCCATCCTTTGGGCTCTCTGGTGAGAACCCTCAGCCTCCCGTCCTCAGTCTCTACCCTGATTGGCTGAGCAGGGGGTTATTGACAGGGAGGAGACTCAGATCCTTGTTGTTCTCTTTCAAGACCAAGGAAATAAGTCAGAACCAGTTCTATGTTTGATAAATTTTGCTGCTTCTCTACATTAATGGTCTCTGAGCAGTTCATGATTCTCTCTAACATTGCAGTTCTCCTCAAATACTTGCTGAATAATTACTGTTACTGTTGTTGGTCTGGAGCTCATCTGAGAGCACTTTATTCAGGTCATTCAGTGTATGAAATTCAAGATCCAAAGGTTAGTTTGAAAATCAGGGCTCTTGGGTCCTATTCCCAACTCTGCCACTGACTGGCCGTGTGACCTAAGACAAGTCAATTCTCCTTTCTCAGCCTTAGCTTCTCCCTCTTTCGAGTAGGGATAATAATGATCTGCTCCTACCTACCTCATGGTGCGTGGAGGCAGGGTCGGCTCTAGGTTTTTTGCCGTCCCAAGCAAAAAAAAAATTTGGCTTCCCCCACCCCAGCCCTGGGCTCCCCCCTGCACCTCCCTGCCACCCCAGCTCTGGGTTCTGCCCCCTCCACCTGCACCCCCCTGCCACCCCAGCCCTGGGCTCTCCCCCCCCCCCACACACACCCCTGCACTCTCCTTCCACCCCAGCCCTGGGTCACTGGTAACTTGCTCCCAGGGCGGGTCATTCAGCAGGGATTTTGGATGTGCACAGAACACAGACAGGACTGGTTCCCGCATGGTTACAGAACTGCAGTAAAGTGGAACAATTTTCAGCTTGTGTGATTGGAGGATATCTGGATGCATATTATAAGACTGTCCTCCATAAATGAGGAAAAGTTGAGGTGCCTTTATTATTCTTTTGTTCCACACTTTCTTTCTCTGGGGAATTTGCCAATGCAATATCACTGTCTTCCTTTTAAACAAATAAAACAAAAAACAAACAAAAAGGCAATGGCTGTTGAAAATTGCAATTCCAGTCCTAATAACCCCTGGAAAGCATTTCTTGCTCAATTTTATCCTACTTTTTCTACAGCAAATGACAGTGGATCAGCATATTTGATTTGGGAGAAATGAAGTAACAGCTGCCCAAACTGAGCTGGAGCCCTCCTGAATGTTGAGGTGTTCAAATCTGGAAGGCAGGTGCTAGATTCCCTTTCTGAACATTAGCTAAATCTGGAAAGGAAAAGTCAATTTCTGCTGCCATGGCTCAGGAGTGGAAATCCTGCTACGTGCCTGGTGCTGTATCTAGAGCTGCCCAGGTCCAGCAGAGCCTCCCCTCCCTCACTTTTCATTTTAAATTCTAGTGGGATCCACGTACCTCCCTTGCCAGGCTTCAGCTAGAGAGGGGCCTGTCCATTCAGTCCCCCCAATTCCTTCTTTGGGGGCTGCCAGGTGAGGTCACAGCAGTATCCCTCAGCCGGTCTGGGGATGTCTTCTGAAGAGGATGTCTGGGGCAAAGCTTTCTAGTCCAAAACGTCGGTGGCTGGAGGGGGGGGGCGCCATTTTCAGTAGTTTAATGTTTGGTGCTGCAGTGAGTGACTGCTGGGTGCAGTGATATAGTGACCCCTGGGGCTCTGAATGAGGCTTTATACTTGGGGGGGTGAGGGGGCAAGTGGGGAGCAGGTGGGCAAGCGGGTGGGTGAGTGGCAGGTGGGCACAGAGGTGAGCAGGGAGCCAGCAGGGGCTCTAGGGGCGGGAATGGGGGTTTCTGGCAGGGGAGGGAGGAGGTGAAAGGAGGCGAGTGGTGGGTGGGGGACTGACTAGCAGGAGATGCAGCAGGCCAGCGAGGGGCTAGGGGGTGAAGAGGGGTGTGATGGTGAGATCTGGTCACCCTATGGGGCCATTTCTTCTCCCTCCTCCAAACCTTCCTTTTCAGCCCACAGCTGTTTCAGGGGGGCGGCGCTGGGGAAGGAGGGTTTGTTTCTGTGGGGTGGGCGGTGCTGGGGGGGGTTGTTTCCACAGGGATGGGTGGCGCTGGGGGGGTGTTTCAAGGGGGCTGGATGGCACAGCAGGGGGGGCGCAATTTTATATTCTTGCCTTGGGTGTAAAAATAGCTAGTTACGGCTCTGGGACCCCATATTGTGCAAGGTGCTGTACGATCCCTGGCCAACACTGGGACACCCAGGGGGCTCCCCTCAATCTCCCTGAGCCTCTGCTGCCCAACTGCTTCTGACTCCATCTGGATCACCGCCCCCCCTGCAAAAACCCACCTTTCCAAACAGTCCTTCTTTCCCTGCCCCCTGATTCTGCTTTCACACCCTGGGCCCATCTCCTCTCTTTGTCCCGCCCCCACCCCCAGGTGATCAGAGATGGAGGCAACTTCAGCCACTGGAGCCAGCCCCAGCGAGCGCTGCAGCCCACCCGGGGGGTGTTTGCAGACACAGGAAGGGAGCAGCTGGGAGCGGGGGGCGGGGGGGTGCTGGGAAGAAAGCGGCAGAACAAATCTCAGAGACCCAACATGGGCCCGCTCCTGGGGCGGGGCTCCGGCACAGGCCGGGGGTGGGGCAGCTCCTGGGGCGGGGCTCCGGCACAGGCCAGGGGTGGGGCAGCTCCTGGGGGCGTGGCTCTGGCACAGGCTGGGGGTGGGGCAGCTCCTGGGGCGGGGCTCTGGCACAGGCCGGGGGTGGGGCAGCTCCTGGGGGCGGGGCTCTGGCACAGGCCGGGGGCGGGGCAGCTCCTGGGGGCGGGGCTCTGGCACAGCCCGGGGGCGGGGCGGCTCCTGGGGGCGGGGCTCTGGCACAGCCCGGGGGCGGGGCAGCTCCTGGGGGCGGGGCTCTGGCACATTGTGACGCAGGAGCCCTGGCTCAGCAGCTGCTCCCTGGTGGCCACGTGCTGCCAGCAGCGCTGGAGCCGCCCGGGCCGGAGCGGAGCCGCTGTTCTCAGCTGCAGCAGGAGCTGCCCCCGGCCCGCTGGGCTCCAGGTGGGGACAGAGCCTGGGGCCCGGGGCTCCCCTGGGTGTGGCTGGCGGGGCGGGAGGGGCGGGGAGAGGCCGGAGCTGCAGGCGGGGAAGGGCGGGGGGTTGATCGGTCTCTGGGCACCAGGGGAGCCCCGGGGCAGAGTGTGTGTGTGAGTGTCCCGGGCCCAGGCGTGCGCAGGGGGGGAGCCCCGGCACCCCAATGCCCTGAGCCCCGGCTGGGGAGGCTGCTCCCCCCTCCTGTGGGGGCTCCGGGGGGGGGGGAGGAGGCTGCGGTGGCTGCAGGCGGGTGCTCGGTCCCCCCCCCCGGGACTGACCCGCTGCCGGCAGCTTGTGGCGCCTCCTCCGCTGAGCTTTTCCCCGGGGGCGGCCTGGGCGCAGCTGTGATCAGCTGTTTGCTGGGCAGGCTCCGCTCCGCTGCTTCCCCCCGCTCCTGGGGGGCTGAGTGAGCCCCCCCCAAACAGCCCCAGGGGTCGGTGTGGGGGCGGGGCCAGCAGCAGCAGAGCTCCCCCGCTCCCCTGGGGCTGCCCCGCCCCGCTCGGGCTGGGGGCTCTGCCAGGGCCCCCGCGTGAATCGCTGCTCCCTGCCCGCCAGGCTCGGCTCCGGCCACAGCAGAGCGGGTGCCCCGGGGAGCCCAGCTGGGCTGGGGCTGGGGCAGGTTGGGGGGAGGAGAAGCTCCAGATACCGGTAGGAGGTGGGGGGAGGAGTCGAGCTGGAGTGGGGGGAGGAGAAGCCCCGGACTGGGCTGGAGCCACGCTGGGTGGTTTGGGGTAAGGAGAAGCCCCGGGCCCTGCAGGAGCTGCACTGGGGGGGATGGAGGGGGCGGGGAGCCACCCTGGGGCAGGCAGGAGAACCCCGGACCCTGGAGATGTGGGGCTGAAGTCCCCAGCTCCCCCCAGCCACCTTAGTGGCAGAAGTTGCAGGGCTGAAGCCCTGACCCCCTCTCTGTGTGGAGCTGGCCTGAGCCCCTCTCGCTCCCATCCCCCCTGTGGAGCTGGCTCCCACTCTCCGGCTGTGGAGAAATTCAGCCCCAATCTCCCCATGTTGGAATCTCCATTCCGCCCCCCCCCCATCACCCAGCCATGGATGGATTTAGCCCAGGAGGCAAGGTCAGTGTTGGCCCCATTGGGCAGGTGGGATCTAGGGCACAATGAGGTGAAGTGACTTTCCCAAGGCTAAGCAGGGAGTCTGTGGTAGAGCAGAGACTCAAACCCAGAACACCTGAGCCTGAGTCCTGTGCCTTAACCACTAGGCAACCTTCCCACCGAAGGAGAGGGAACCTCCTCTGCCACTTTGAGTGTGTGGGTGGGAGCAGGCACTAGACAGAGCTGCCAGGAGGTGGGGAGGGAGGTTGGATAGTTGTGGGGGTGATTAGTGGGTGGGGGGGTCTCTGGAGGGGGCGGTCAGGGGACAAGGAGCAGGGGGGTTGGATGGGTTGAGGGTTCAGGGGGTGGAGCGGGGTCGGGGCAGGCAGGGAGCAGAGGGAGTTGGATGGGTCAGGAGTTCTGGGGGTCCTATCAGGGGCGAAGAGCGGTTGGATGGGGCGTGGGAGTCCCGGGGGTCTGTCTGGTGATGGGGGTGTGGATAAGGGTCAGGGGGACAGGTAGGGGGTAGGGTCCTAGGGAGGCAGTTACAGTGGGGGGGTCTCAGGAGGGGGCAGTCAGGGGACAAGGAGCAGGGGGGGTTGGGGGTTCTGAGGGGGGCAGCCAGGGGGCAGGAAGTGGGAGGCAGTGGATGGGGTGGGGCTAGGGGAGGCTTCCTGGGTGCACACCCTAATGAAATGTGCTGCACATGCCTATGGTCACAGGGGTGAGCTACTTGCATCCTTTTCCTGTTTGTGCCATTTCTTTCCCTCTCAAAACCAGATAACAATTCTCTCTGGTTCTTCCCCTTCTCTCTCCCCTCCCCACATGTGGCTAGAAAACCCAAGGAGATTCCCTCGTTTTCCCTAAAATTATTGACTCTCTCGTCTCTCATTTTCCCTATTTTCTCCATAATTCTTAAATTCTCCTCAGCTTTGGGATGTGAACCCAGCCCGTTTATCTGCAGCAATTTGTCCTTGGGTAGGTGGAATTTGCTGTCCTGTGTCACTCCCCCAACGTGGGTGGTGGTTAGTAGGTGCTGGTTGGGGGAGCCTGCATACACGGCTGCCTCTGAGGGGGAAATGGGGGGGGCGATCTCTGCCAGCAACAGGACATGGCCGCACAGGAGGGGAAGGGAGGAGCCAGTGTCCCTATGGAGCTGGCCCAGCCCCTTTGCTTCTGCTCCTTTCCAGCGTTTTGTTCAGAGACTTTATTACTGGGGAGGCTGAAAAATCTCCCTGTGGGCTTAGCCTGGCAGGAGGGGCCAGCTTTCCCCTGCATTAAAGAGATGGAGCATGTTCCCAGCATGGCAGAACCTAGGCTGTGTCTCTGCAGGGAAAGATCCTGGGGGAATCGTGATGTGACATGAACTAAAGCCTGTTCTGAAACCTCTGCAACTGCCCTTCTCGCCCTGCCAGGCTGCAGGATGTTGTCCATGTTTTGCTCCAGCTCATCCCATCCTCCCATGGGACAGGGAAGGGAAATGGCTGCAGAGGATCCCGTCCAGGTAGGGGTTATTGGGGAGTTGCTGGTGGGTTCCTGCTGGAGGGAGAGGGACACCAAATGCACCGGAGGAGGGAGGCTTGGGCAGTCTGGTTTGGGGGTTGGAGTTTGCCAAAAAATTCCCAGGAGGGAGAATGGGAGGAGGCCAGGGTGTAGCAAACCTGTTGGGACTTGTTCAATATGCGGCTTCCATTCTAGGAACAGACCCACGAGGTTAGAAGGTGGAAATGCTCTAATTTGTGGGACAGGAAACAACCCCCCTAGGTGGGGCTAGGAAAATGGGCCAGAATCCCAGGGCTGGAGCCCGACCTGATTAACCAGCGGCTGCTGTGAGATGTGAGGGGGCACCTACCAGGGAGGCTGGGGGGGAGGTTCTTAACCTTTTTCTTTCTAAGGCCCCCAACGTGCTATAAAAACTCCACGGCCCTGCATGTGCCTGGTTCTCTGCATATCACTATCATGTATGTGACTCACTAAGATTTGACTCCATTACTGCTATTAGTATCATACTTGGAGCTGCATTTATTTTCATAGAAATTTTGAGTTACTTTACAGACAGATTTAAAAATACAGTCTGAAGATAAATGATCTTCATCTGCACAGTGTCTAAAGTTTGAGTTTAGCTATTTTTTTTTCAAACAAGCCCTGCTAAGGTAAGTACAAGCAAAATGTACAGTCAGTTATTTGCTAGAACCATTGTAAATAACGAATGACAAAGCACAATACGGCAATAACAGTAATAATGATAATTACTCCAGCCAGGCCAGGTGAGGCATTTTAGAACTCGTTACTCAGAGAACTGAATTTCAGCACAAAACAGAAATAAAACGATGAAATGTGCAGACCAGTTAAAAAGCTAAAATACCAGCACTGTCATCCTGACCGAATGTGAAGAATAAAATTACAGAGACTCTATGTACTTTGTGCACTTTGACAGGAAGTAAAAGGAAGTATTAACAGTAACTGAAGTGTCTGTGGTGGGGTGTGTGTGTGTGTGTGGGGGGGTGAGACACACCCGCTGTCACTTCCAGCCCAGCGGCACTCACTAGTCCGAAGGCTCGTTCACACGGCAGCAGGGGCCAGCAGCTCCCACTCCTGACCCAGAGGCAGCAGCACAGAATCTTGTCCCCCCAGCTCAGCTCAGCAGAGACTGGGCACAGAGGCAGGAGGGTGGGGCCACCCCACCCCCGCACAGCACAGGAGGCTCCTGGGAGCAGCTTGGCCGGGGCAGCTCCAAGTGGGGGGAGGGGGCAGGGCTGCAGGAAGAGCTGCAGGGGCAGACAGCTGAAGAGAAGTGGGGGGAGGAGAGACAGGACACCCCTGCTGGAGGAACCCCCTCAGCAAGGCCCCCCTGGACCGTCATGTCGTCTGCCCCCCACTAAGTCTGGCCCCGTCCAGCTCTTCACAATGAGAACAGCGCTGGGCTCCCTGCCAGCGAGCTCTCCCTGCACCTGCCAGGGCCTCCATCTCCTGTGCCCGTCTGTGGCTAGTAGGGGGGGATGGCTCTGCTGGGAGAGAGGAGGGGCTCTCGCTTCGTCCCCTCCCCCTGGCGTTTCCTGGCTGCTCTGAGCGGGGTGGGGGTGGGACTCCTGCCTGTGAGCCACCCAGAGCTTCCATTTGATTGGCTCCTCTGCCCCATGAGTGTGGGGCGGTGAGTGGGGCAGCAGGTCCTGAGTGTTGGACTCTTGCTCTTTCAGGGGCCAGTGACCTTCGAGGAGGTGGCTGTGTACTTCACCAGGGAAGAGGGGGCTCTGCTGGACCCCACTCAGAGAGCCCTCTACAGGGATGTCATGCAGGAGAACTATGAGAACGTGACCTCGCTGGGTAAGGAGTCCTGTCCCCTGGGTCATTACAAGCTGTGGGGTCTCTAAAGAACCTGAGTAGTAATAACTTTTATTCATCATACAAGTTTTGACAAGTTTCCTTGCCCCCCCCCCTTTTTGCCTCATCTCCCACCCACTAGAATAATTTTTAGACATTTGTCATCAGTCATTTTGAAATTGCATTTAATGTGTCCTTATTGGCTACATTAGTAACTACATGTAGCAGTCTAGGGAACCTTGGAAGATTTTGTTATGGCTTAGCTCAGGCAATTCCGCTTTCTCAGCCTCCGGTTATTGTAGGACACAGCATGCTAGCTTTGACCTGCTGTAGCCGGCTGGGACTGCTGTGTGGTAAGTCCCTGGCTGTTGGCCAGGGAGGCAGCCCCGGAGGGCGGAGAGTGTCTATTGCATTATGTATGAGCTGATATGCTGCTGTTTGTATAAAATGAGCATGCTTTGTGTTTGTTTTAGGACCTCACCCCAGGCCGAGCTACAGGGCGCTGGGTCCCCGTCTCAGTGACAGCAACGTTTGGGGTCCCCGTTGCAGATGTGTCACTTTACCTTCATTAAAGCCAATTACTCTCAGTGTGGAGTCGGTCTCGTTCTTGCAGAGTACCTCGGACCCTTTTGGGCAATAACACTACATTAATAACTGTTTTTTTAAATTAATTAATAAAATTATAAATAAATAAAAAATAATATTTTTAAAATTATTAAAAAATAATTTAAGTAATAAAAATAGGTGTATGACTCATGCATGACTTGTGTGACAGTCAGATGAGCTCCTCTTTTGATAGAAGTGAGTATAATGTTGCTATTCGGGACCCCACGGGAGAAGGGAGAACAGAGCCCTGGGAGGGGAGGAGAAGGGGGGAGTAGATAATTTTGGGGTGCCAGGACATGGGGTGGGTGTGTGCAGGATTAGAGCTAAGAAGCAGCAGGGAGGGAGGAGGTTGTGAGAGACGAGGAGGGAACACAAGAAGCTCCCAAGGAGCCGGGAGGTGGTGCTGGCTGAGAGTAATGGGAAGAAGGGGAGGGGAGTGTGGGGGAAGGGCACCCAGGAAGTGGTCTGGGTGGGTCAGTGGGAGGGAGGAGAGGGTTGGGGATCTAGAGCTGTGGGAGATCCCAGACCTTTAACCCTGAATCCCTACCCAAGCCTTGTTGTTCTAGAGCCCACGCTCCAGTTTTCTTTCTGTTCTGTTTCACTTCATTATACATTTCCTCCCCCAAATATTATTATTTTAATTCTTGACCTCCCTCTGCCGCTCATTACCCCACTCCCCGTATAACCTCCCCATCTCCATGCACAGCGACCCCGGCCACCGATCCTGAGTCCTTGCTGCATCCTCCCTCCCGTAGCAGGGCCCCTACCCAGGCACAAATGGGCACTTTGTTGATGATGTCACAGGGTGGTGGAGTTTTTACACCTATAAGATGATGTATTGGGGCACAACTTGCCCTTGTACATGGCTACTCACAGTTAATTGAGAAGATGGAATTTGGTGAAACACACAGAAACTTGATTAAATACAGACAGTTATAACTGTAATCACAGGCAAGGATCAATCCACGTAACAGTTAGACTAAGATCAGTATAGTAAAGAGGCGCTTGCACTGTGCGGACGTACAAGTTATGACACCAATGGAAACAAAGATCGAGGGGCAAGGCAGCTTGTCAGAAGGGAGGCCCTGCTTCAGTTTACACTGTCTCGGGGACCTGACAAAATGAAAAAATGGTCACAGGAGAGGTAATTTATCCACTTCCTTATGGTAATAGGATGGCGATATACCACATCTGCTGCTTTGCTCTGATTACAATAATGTCAATAGCTGCCCCAACCCATATGTGACCTTTGGGAAGTCCATAATTTAGCATCAAGCCTTAATACTCATGATTTACATCACTTAGTTATTAATAATCCCAATATATAAATGTGTCCAACTGCTGAGAACCTGCATAGCAACCTAATTGCTAAAGCCCACCCCAAACGTCCTTCTTTCAGAATCCTGTGGCGTATTGCATCTGTTTGTAGTTACTCCTTAGTCTGTCAAAATGAGGGTGCGAAATATCTGACTTAGGATTCTCTCCTTAGGCCTGGTCAGGTAAATCCCAGACTTCAGCAGAACTTCTCCCACAAAGCCTCCGCCTCATATAAGGCCCTTAACTGTAGCAAGCTGAATAACCCATTTATCTATGTTCACCTCCTTGTCCCTCCACGCATGGTCCAAGCTAATAAGCAATTCTCTGATCATGACATCTTACCTCTAGCGAGTATGAAATTGCCCACAAGACGTGAGACTGGGTCGTAGTTCGTAAAATCAGGTCGGGGTCAAGAAGAGTGAGAGTTTGGAGAGAGTCTTGTCCCCCCTCTCCACATCTGCAGCAGCCACAAGCTGTCTTCCCTCCCGGCTCCTTGGATCTCTGAGCCTGTCCCTCCTGAGGCTGCCTGGCCCAGTTCTTGTTTCTTACCTTCTCCTTTTCCGGAAGAATTAGAGGCTGTTGTTCCTGAATGTTAGTGTGTAATTCCCCAGCCTTCTCCTCACACTGAGGGAGTTTAATTCTCCCTCCCATTACACCTGAGTCACTAGATTTCCTAATTCCCCAAAATGTGCTTTTGCGATGTTACAGTTCTGGGGTAGCGAAGCCTTTGACCTGCCTCCATGGTCTGCTCAAGGAATGGCCCCTCAGGTATCAGGCCTCCAGCCAGCCCCTCTCTATGGGCAGGGACCCACATGCCTCTCCTTTTTGACCAGGGTTTGAGGATTGCAGCTTGTCCTCCACTGTGTTCACTGGACTAACATCCAGTTCCTGTGCTTTGCTTTCTCTCCGGGGGCTGTGAGCAGTGTGTCTGAGACAGAGGTGGGACTTTTCGTGATACTTGTATGATGCCAATACACACCTCAGTTTCCTGCTGTGATTGGTATTGCTATGATTGTAAAGAGCAGGAGACGTGAGGTGTTTTGTCACGTAGCTGTCATGGGGTGATACGAATGGGTCATTAAGGACTGGCTGGGGCCAACTTAGATCAATGGGATACCCAACAGAGACAAGGGAATAATTGTCACCTGTCCATGGGAGGATCTCAGCTTGGCTGAGTGAAGCACACAGGGACTCGTTGTTTTTGAGAGCAGGAAGAACTTGGCTCACAGACACAGGGAGCTTTGCCAGAGTGAAGAGAAATGGACAGACACAGTGAAAAGAAACCAAACTGTTTTCTACAGCAGCCTGGCTCAAGGGCATTGGCCAGTGTGGACTATATTGTCTTCATTGCTTCTCTGTGCTAATGAAAAGACTTTCCAGTGCTGTGTTTCGGTTGACTAATAAACCCTGCAATGTTTTAAAAGTCTGCCCAGTGTCACAGCAAAAACTTGCTGAGGTGCATTGAATGAGGAACAGTCTCTGAACAGGAGTGTCGTTCAGCTGGACCTGCTGGTAGAGCTCACTGGTTGAAGTAGGAGTGTTGAAGCCAGAGGCTCAGTCTCAGGTGTTGAAGCTACATGGCCTGTTCTTGTGGAAGAGTGGGAGCCCTTGGGGGTCTAGTGCACTCAAGGGGCACCTCCCAAGGACTGTTTTAAAGCCAGGGCATTGCAGAGATCCTATGGATCCATGACAGTGCCAGAGGTTCAGCCTTATGGGGAAAAGATACAAAACAAGAAAAGGATCTAAATGCGTATTTACCATCAGCCCCTTATCAGTCCTCATGGGAATCCCTGATCTGTTCCAAAGTGTATTAAAACCTTCCTCTAAGGCTCACCTCTTGGGTATCAGGTCATGTCCGTTTTGTTCGAGGTTTTCCCTTCACCCTTCCACTTCCCTGGTTCTTGTCACGCAGACAGCAAGCAGCAAAAGACCAGAAGTCCAAAGCGCAGACAATGCCATGTTTATTGGGGTTAGTTTCCAAGGAAGCATATTCTGAAGCCCTTCACACCAGTCGGGCTGATCTCGATCTACAGATACAGTCTGTTCCCCAGTGTTCCCTTCCCAGCTCTGACGCCGCAGAGCGTTTATCCCGTGTCCCTCTTCCCAGCTCTGATGCTGCAGAGCTGTGCCTGTGTTCCTGTTTCCCCCCACACACACCTTAACAAACATGATTCCAATTTCCCTTCCCCCTCCTGTTTGACCCCGTTTATATAGTAATATTCTCAGCTATACCTTAACCAATCATTTTACTGAAATTTAACGAACCAATTTTAACATATTGTAACATGCTTCTCTAACCAATTACCGGTATATCCCACCACCCTAATTAACTTATACCTAGCAAAATTAATTATACAGCAGAGAGAAACAATTACAGAACCAGACAGATTAACAATGGAAAAGTGGGGGCCATAAAGATAGAACAATACAGAAATGAGCGTTTCACAACCACAACCATTGATAAGGGATTTCTTGCCAGACAGGCTGCTGTCAAACTAAGTTTTCTTTAACCATCTTAAGATCTGTTTCTTTGGCCTGGTCTACACTACGCGTTTAAACCGGTTTTAGGAGCGTTAAAACCGATTTAACGCCACACCCGTCCACACTAAGAGGCCCTTTATATCGATATAAAGGGCTCTTTAAACCGGCTTCTGTACTCCTCCCTAACGAGAGGAGTAGCACTAGTATCGGAATTACCATATCGGATTAGGGTTAGTGTGGTTGCACATCGATGGTATTGGCCTCCGGGTGGTATCCCACAGTGCACCACTGACTGCTCTGGACAGCAATCTGAACTCTGATGCAGAGGCCAGGTAGACAGGAAAAGCCCCGCAAACTTTTGAATATTTCCTGTTTGCCCAGCGTGGAGCTCCGATCAGCACGGGTGGCGATGCAGTCCGAAATCAAAATACAAAAAGAGCTCCAGCATGGACCATAGGGATGTGATCGCTGTAAGGGCAGGCAAATCCGTTCTATCAGAGCTCCGTTACAGAAGACGAAATTCCAAAGCATTTTTTAAAAAATCTCCAGACAGACGCCATAGCAGGGACTCAGCACAGTGCTGCGTGAGAAGCGTAACGGAAAGCCAAGGAATCAAATGGACACTCATGGAGGGAGGGAGCGGGGACTGAGGACTCAAACAATCCCACAGTTCCTGCAGTCTCCAAAAAGCATTTGCATTCTTGGCTGAGCTCCAAATGCCTGTAGGGTCAAACACAGTGTCCGCGGTGGTTCAGGGCATAGCTCGGCAATTTAACACCCCCACCCACTCCCAGAAGTAAAAGGGAAAAAAATCCTCTTGACTCTTTTAAATGTCACCCTATCTTTACTGAATGCTGCAGATAGATGCGATGCTGCAGCAGTCAACACCAACATCCTCGCTCCCTCCTCCCCGCCGCCATGGGTGGCTGATGGTACAATATGACTGCTATCCAGCGTCATCATCAGCCTTTTGGCAAATGGTGCAGTGCAAAAGGACTGGTAACCGTTCTCATCAGCCCGTGAGTGCTCCTGGCTGGCCTCCAGTGAGGTTGGCCGGGGGCGCCTGGGTAAAAAACTCCTGATTATTCCTGTTAGATGGTGCAGTAGGACTGATAACCGTCTTCATCATAGCAACAGGGGGCTGAGCTCCATCAGCCCCCACCCTTCATGTGTAAAGAAAAGATTCAATTGTCCCTGGACTAGCAGCGGGATGCTGGGCTCCTCTCCCCCACACTGCTTAATGTCCTGTCTGGACTATCATAGCAGCTGGAGGCTGCCTTCCCCTCATATCTCACTAACAAGTCACTGTTTCTTATTCCTGCATTCTTTATTACTTCATCACACAAGTGGGGGGACAATGCTACGGTAGCCCAGGAAGGCTGGGGGAGAACGGAATCAACAGGTGGGGTTGTTGCAGGAGCACCCCCTGTGAATAGCATACAGCTCATCATTTCTGCAGGATCTGACACAGAGCAGCTGTGCTCTCTGGTTCTATGATACACTGGTTCTCTAGTACACTTTCCCCATATTCTAGGCAGGACTGATTCTATTTTTAGATACCAAAAAGGAGGGATTGACTCAGGGAGTCATTCCCAATTTTGGCTTTTGCGCCCCTGGCTGATCTCAACCAGGGGCACTTATGACAGCAGCAAATGGTGCAGTGCAAAAGGACTGGTAACAATGATCATCTTATTACCAATTTATGGTATGGTAGATGGTACAGTATGGCTGGTAACCATCTCTGCTGTCATGCAAAAGCAAATGAATGCTGCTGTGTAGCGCTGCTGAATCATCTCTGTGAGCAGCATCTAGTACACATACGGTGACAGTGACAAAAGGCAAAACAGGCTCCATGGTTGACATGCTATGGCATCTGCCAGGGCAATCCAGGGAAAAAAGCCATGAAATGCTTGTCTGCTGTTGCTTTCCCAGAGGAAGGAGTGACTGACGACATTTACCCAGAACCACCTGCAACAATGACTTTTGCCCCATCAGGCACTGGGATCTCAACCCGGAAATTCCAAGGGGCGGGGGAGGCTGCGGGAACTATGGGATAGCTACGGAATAGCTACCCACAGTGCAACGCTCCAGAAATCGACGCTAGCCTCGGACCGTGGACGCACACCACAGATTTAATGTGTTTAGTGTGGCCGCGCGCACTCGATATTATACAATCTGTTTTGCTAAACCAGTTTATGTAAAATCGGAATAATCCCGTAGTGTAGACGTACCCTGAGCCAGGGCATTCAACTCCATTGAAACCTTCTCTCCTGCAATGGCAACTGTCAGGCAGAGGAGATGTGGCCACCTTCAGCCCTGAGAGTGAGATATTCACTCTGCTCTTTCTTCAAGCTGCTGTTATTCCATAAAACGTGTACCATGGAATAAGAAGCTGAGTTTACTCCAGGGTGAGGAAAGAAAGGAGCCACCAACTCCCCAAAAAATCTCTGTGCCCCAGAGAGAACCAACCCCTGCTATTGGAATCACTGATGTGCTTCAGCTACAATGGGGAAAGCATCTGCTCTCAGGGGGTATAGCTCAGTGGTAGAGTGTTTGACTGCAGATCAAGTGGTCCTTGGTTCAAATCCAAGTGCTCTCTAATAAGCCTCTTATTTTTATTTTTGAAAAAAGGGAAAACATTTTCATTTCCATTCTCCATTATGTTCAGGAGCTCCACAATACGGGGATGCTTGAAATGAATGTAAATACTCAACATTTCACTGTCCAAATGCATAAAAACCTAGCACACCTGTCCATCAGCTGAAATCAGTTCCAATCCTCTAAGTGTCTAGTTTATGTTTTCGTCAATTAAACAAAGGGATCATATGAATGTACATTTGAAGATCCCTCTTCTCCAGGGCTGTGCTGTGCAGAAGAACAAGAACCACATCCAGTTGGGGTTCAGGAGTTTGATGAGCAAAAGCAACTTGGTGCGGGCTAAAGTCACCAGCACTTTGGCTCCTTCCCATTCAACCAGCAGCTGGGCCCCCAGGACAAGGCATGAGAAGAAGACAGTGGCTGTGAGCAGGAAAATAGCCACCAAGAAGCTGGCTAAAGCTATCAAGATCCCCAGGGAGGTCACCATGCCCATGTCTAGAATGTACTGACTGCAGCGGGGACCAAAAAGGCAGAGAAAAGCCCTCAAAAGTTCTAAGCTGCCAAGCCCAAGAAGGTGATCAAAATCCTACCTAAAATCAAGACAGGATAAGGCTAATGTCATCTCCAAAGCCAGGACTAAGAAGGGAACACTGAGAAAGAAGTGGAGAGATTTCCATTGGGATGACTCCTGCTCCCCTAATGGCTCTGTTATGAATTACCATGGACCACCCGGAGAGATCAAAGTCCTGCAGGACAAACAGCCCCATGGACAGTATAATGAAGTGGTGGCAGTGGGGGAAAGTGCTGTGTTTTGTGTAACACCTGCCAGGTGAGTGATGCACTGACAGGGCAGCTGCCCATAGCTCCCACATGAGCTCATTCTCTTCGATCTGCTTCTGCTGTTATTTCAGAGCCAGCACTAGCGGGAGTGTGTCCCTGTTACTTCACCAGCTCTGGAACAGGCTCTGTCTGCATCCCAGCTCTGATTAATCCCACTTTTTAATGTATTCCTACTGTGATACTTTCCCAGTTCTCTGCCTCATTCTAACATTCTGGTCAGAGACTGAATATGGGGAGGGATGGACTAATTTGTGTGACATTCAGTAAGTTGCCTCAATTTCAGTAAGGCATTTGACACGGTTCCACATGGGGAATTATTAGTTAAATTGGAAAAGATGGGGATCAATATGAAAATTGAAAGGTGGATAAGGAACTGGTTAAAGGGGAGACTACAACGGGTCGTACTGAAGGGTGAACTGTCAGGCTGGAAGGAGGTTACTAGTGGAGTTCTAGAGGGATCTGTTTTGGGGCCAATCTTATTTAACCTTTTTATTACTGACCTTGGCACAAAAAGCGGGAATGTGCTAATAAAGTTTGCAGATGACACAAAGCTGGGAGGTAGTAACACAGAGAAGGACCGGGATATCATACAGGAAGATCTAGATGACCTTGTAAACTGGAGTAATAGTAATAGGATGAAATTTAATAGTGAAAAGTGCAAGGTCATGCATTTAGGGATTAATAATAAGAATTTTAGTTATAAATTGGGGACACATCAGTTGGAAGCAACAGAGGAGGAGAAGGACCTCGGCGTATTAGTTGATCACAGGATGACTATGAGCCGCCAATGTGATATGGCCGTTAAAAAAGCTAATGCAGTTTTAGGATGCATCAGGCGAGGTATTTCCAGCAAAGATAAGGAGGTGTTAGTACCGTTATATAAGGCACTGGTGAGACCTCATCTGGAATACTGTGTGCAGTTCTGGTCTCCCATGTTTAAGAAGGATGAATTCAAACTGGAACAAGTTCAGAGACGGGCTACTAGGATGATCCGAGGAATGGAAAACTGTCATATGAAAGGAGACTCAAAGAGCTTGGCTTGTTTAGCCTAACCAAAAGAAGATTGAGGGGGGATATGCTTGCTCTTTATAAATATATCAGAGGGATTAATATTAGGGAGGGAGAGGAATTGTTTAAGCTTAGTACCAATGTGGACACAAGAACAAATGGGTATAAACTGGACACTAGGAAGTTTAGACTTGAAATCAGACGAAGGTTTCTAACCATTAGAGGGGTGAAGTTCTGGAACAGCCTTCCAAGGGGAGTAGTGGGGGCAAAAGACATATCTGGCTTTAAGACTAAGCTTGATAAGTTTATGGAAGGGATTTTATGATGGGATAGCCTAATTTTGGCAATTAATTTTAGCAATTGATCTTTGATTATCAGCAGGTAAGTATGCCCAGTGGTCTGTGATGGGATGTTAGATGGGATGGGATCTAAGTTACGGCAGAGAATTCTTTCCTGGGTGCTGGCGGGGGAGTCTTGCTCACATGCTTAGGGTTTAGCTGATCGCCATATTTGGGGTCGGGAAGGAATTTTCCTCCGGGGCAGATTGGCAGAGGCCCTGGAGGTTTTTCGCCTTCCTCTGCAGTGTGGGGCATGAGTCACTTGCTGGAGGATTCTCTGCAGCTTGAGGTCTTCAAACCACAATTTGAAGATTTCAATAACTCAGATATAGGTTAGGGGTTTGTTATAGAAGTGGATGGGTGGGATTCTGTGGCCTGCTTTGTGCAGGAGGTCAGACTAGATGATCATAATGGTCCCTTCTGACCTTAAAGTCTATGTGATTGAAACCTCTGCTGGAGGTGGGCAGGAGCCTGTTACACACACAAAATAGCTAAGTTTTAGCAAACTACCTGCTACACATTCAAACCTTCCTGTACACACACAACAGAAATTGGGGCTCTGAGAAATGGCAGCTTTCCTTTAACACAGATCTTTGTTTTCTGTACTTCCAGAGGCATTGAAATAGAAGCACATTACCTTTAAACAGCTGCTATTTCATGATCAGCAGCAGAGCCTCTGTCAATTTACACCCATAGAGCTGATTGTTTCTAACTGCAGGGTTAGCCAGACCATTCAGTAACATTATCGCTCAGTTCACAAAGGCTTTGGTTAGTGAGGAATCATGAGACTTATCCCTTCCTGCTGTAATTCCACTGACTCCAATGTCTCTTTCCCCAGTTCTGGTTCCAAGAAAATAAACAAATTAAAACAACCTTCAGAACTAACATGCTGTGGGAAAGTGGAAATGTTGATAGCTCAAATAATTCAGTTTCTTCTTTGTCTTGTGTGTGTCTATCTGCTTTGTGTGTGTGACCGATGGGGCTTTTTGTTTGCTCCTGGCAGGTTCAACCCTGTCAGATTTGTCTGTGGGGAGGGACCAGAGAAAACAGACCCCCTGGCCTTCGAGGTTGGGGTTAGGCAAAGGAATAACAACCCTGTCCCACAAAAAAACAAAATATGTTATAGAAACAGTGGTAGAGAAACTGGTAAATAATCACAATGCCCCGGCTTGAAGTAATCGGAAACACAGAATTCAAAAAGCAAAGCTCAGGGGCTATTTGGGATTTATTCTCTGAGCTTAGCCATGTGCTATAGCCCAGGGAGCACTTTTGGGAGTCTCCCATCCCACAACGGGGGAAAGGAAAAGGATTCTTAGGTTCTAGCACGGATGGAAGGAAGATGGTGATGGGGAATAAGGGAATCCCTCTGACTTACCCGAACTATGTCTGTAGTTACAGTGGGTGAAATGACATTTTTCCCTATCCCTGCCCTGTTCCTGCTCTTTGTTATAGTTCAATATATTTTAAGTGTGGAAAATGATCATAAAAATATCTGCTCTCCAGCTCAACCTGCAGTAACATCAGAGCAACTGGGAATGAAACAATTTGTTCCCCAAGGGAGAACTCGATGACTAACAATTGCTGTGAAATGGGGGAACAGTATAACCGTGATGCTCAGGGTTTGTTTAGACTAGGGAAAGTGATGGAGTTTAGATCAGGTCAAGGGGAAAGCTAATGCCAACCCCTGCACCTGGGCTGCATCTGCACTACAATTTTTTACATTAAGATCACTAACTTGAGCAGCCAACGACACGTACAGTCCTAGTGGATGTCAGGCACAGATAGTTTTTGCCTCAGTGTAGCTTGTTGGGATCAAACCTCTCTCCCCCCACCTGGAGGGATGAACATTCCTGGCTGGAGGGACACACACTCCTGTGACTCAAAAGGAAAGGAGTTGATAGAAAAGATCACAGGACTGACCCCAAAGAAGGGTGAGCTGCAAAAGGCAGAAGCAGGCAACTGATCTGGTGGAGCTGAGAGACCACGGTGAAGATGGTGCAAAAATCACTATGTGGGAGTTAGCAAATGTGATTTATTTAAAAAAATTTTTTGGCCAACCCTAGTCAAGGGATTTATTACAATTCTCTCTCATGTGGATTTTGTGATGTCTAATGAGGCTTGAGCGCTGATTGAAGCTTTTCCTGCACTCAGAGCTTTTCCCACACTCTCTCCCATGTGGATTCTCCTATGTGAGACAACATGTGAGCTGTGCTTGAAGCTTTTCCCACACTCAGAGCACGTGTACAGTGTCTCCCCTGTGTGGATTATCTGATGTCTGATACAGTGTGAGTTCTGACTAAAGCTTTTCCCGCACTCAGAGCATGTGTAGGGCTTCTCACCTGTGTGATTTTGTGATGTAAGAAGTGGTCTGAACGATTAAAGAAACATTTCCCACACTCAGAGCATCCATAAGGTTTCTCACCTGTGTGGATTTTCCTATGTTTGGTAAGGTTTGAGCTCTGCCTAAAGCTTTTCCCACACTCAGAGCATGTGTAGGGCTTCTCCCCTGTGTGGATTCTCTGATGTCTGATAAGGGCAGAGCGGTGACTAAAGCTTTTCCCGCACTCAGAGCATGTGTAGGGCTTCTCCCCTGTGTGGATTCTAAGATGTATGTTCAGGGTAGAGCTCCAACTAAAGATTTTCCCGCACTCTGAGCATCTGTGGGGCGCTTCTCCTGTGTGGATTCGCTGATGTGAGATGAGGGCTGAACTATCGATGAAGCATTTCCCACACTCAGAGCGTTCATAAGGTTTCTCACCTGTGTGGATTCTCTGATGTCTGATAAGGGCAGAGCTCCGATTGAAGCTTTTCCCACACTCATGGAACATGTAGCGTGTCTCTTCCAAGTTGATTCTGTCGCTTGTTATAAGGTCTGAGTGGCTACTAAAGTTTCCCTCTGGCCTCCACTGAGCCTCACAGGCTTTTGTTTTTTCTGGGAGTGCATAACTCCCGGAAACATTCCCTTTGGATCTTCCTGATAAAGTTCCATGTGGTTCTCCTTGCTCAGCATCTTCCTGATGGGGTTTCTCCTCCTCATTCTGACTCACCATCCCTTCACCTGATGGGAGACAGAGAGAATCCGGACATAGATCACTACCTGCACCTGAGAGAAAGGAAATCTCAGAGAGAGGAAGGGAAAAAGGGATGAACAATCCAAAATATGTGTGGGAGAGATCAAACCTATCAGGAGCCGATTTTCCCCAAAACCTTCCCCAGAGAAGAGAGGAAGGGATCAGTTTTGGTCTGCATCTCACAAGAACACTCAGGAGAAAGAGAGATTGGGGCGGGACCTGCTGCCAGTTGTCAGTCAGAATAGGAGGGAAGCCATGAGTGAGATCTGCCATAATGATTCCACATCTGCAGGGAACAATCCTGAACTTGGAGAGCTCACAGGGTTTTTGTAGGGTATCCCGAATGTTTCCTGCATTCCCACACAGTTGTTGAGTTGGTTTAACCAAGTCCTCACCTGTGCAGGCAGCTCTTGGAAGCACTTCTTTCTCAGAGCCCTGGAGGTCTGGGACCCACGGCTCTTCCCCTCTTTCCAGCTGGGAGATCACATCAGGTTTGGAAACTGGAAACCCTACTGCAGGCAAAGAAAACCAGGGAGGTCAGTGGAATTTGTGGGATACTTGTCACAAAGAATAGTCCATGGTTTTAACCCCCAGCTCATTTTTAAGCAGTAACATCCCAAGGCCAGCTTCCTTGGCTCAAAGTGGCAGGAGAGTTATGATGATTATAAATCATATTCGTTACCTTAGTGCCTAAGGACCAACTAACAGTGGGTCCCCATTGTGCTAGGCAAAGTACAAACAGAGAACAGTAGATGGCCCATGCCCTGAAGAATTTACAATCTAAATACACAAGACAGACACAGAATGGGGGAAGGGGTAGACCCCACTGTTAGAATAGAGATATTCAGGCCTGCCTGTAAAGCCTATAGTTTAAGAACTTAGGGGTATTTTTATCACTTAGCTACTTACAGGAGTACGAAAACAAAGAATCAAAATCACTGTCTGTATTTGTAAGGGCCTTCTCCTACTGTGACCGTCTGAGGCCTTGTTCTTAGGCTAAGGCCTTTGGCTAAGCAGCAGGGGCAACCATAAGCTGGGAAGCGAAGGGTCACATCCTCACATCCCAAACCAGTCACACTGAAATAAGGTGCTATTGGGCTGTTAGGAAGATGATCCTGTCCTGATAGTGCCCATCACCACCAGATAAAGAAACAGATCTTAAGATGGTTAAAGAAAACTTAGTTTGATAGCAGCCTGTCTGGCAAGAAATCACTTCTCAATGCTTGTGGTTGTGAAATCCTCATTTCTGTATTGTTTTATCTTTATGGCCACCACTTTTACAATGTTAATCAGTCTGGTTCTCTAATTGTTTTTCTCTGCTGTACAATTAATTTTGCTAGGTGTAAGTTAATTAGGGTAGTGGGATACAATTGGTTAGAGAATTATGTTTCAATGTGTTAGGATTGATTAATTAAATTTCAGTACAATGATTGGTTAAGCAAAGGTATAGCTGAGAATATTACTATATAAACTGAGTCAAACAGGAGGGGGAACAGGGGACACGGGGAAAATGCTCTGCGGTTTCAGAGAGGGTAAGGGGGTGTAACAGGCCGGTGTGGCTCCCCTCCTCCCCGGGGAGGGTGGAGCCCCGGACACCGGAAGGGGCGGGGCTCCAGAGCAGTGAGCCCACCCCTCAGAGGGTCAGGCGGCGACCCGGAAGCATAAAAGCCGGCCACCAGACTCAGTCAGAGCCCAGCCACCGTCGGGAGCCTGACCTGCCCGAGAGGGCTCGGGACTGGGAAGCTGCTGGGGCCCCGAGCAGTTGCCTGGACTGGCCGGAGCTTCCCCTCACTCGCTACTGGGAGGACCCGCAGGAGCTTCCCCGTGCCACCTACGAGGAGGAACCGCCGGAGACCTCACCTCTCCCTTGCTGTTACCCCAAGGAACCCCCGGAGCAGAACTGGCCGGACTTCCCCCCCAGCCCGGGCTGCGAGGAGCCCATGCTGTTGGACTTCCCGGGAGCAGACGCCACGGACCAGGTAGGCCCAGAGGGGGGAACTGGAAGTGGCCCGGGAGCAGCTGACCCCAGTCAGGCTGCAGGTCAACCAATGCCCATGTCAGTGTGTTATGGTCAGGATCCCCACTGACCAGGGCCGCCCAGAGGATTCCGGGGGCCCGGGGTCTTCGGCGGCGGGGGGCCCTTCCGTTCCGGGACCCGCCGCCAAAGTGCCCCGAAGACCCGCGGCGGGAACCCCCCGCCGCCGAATTACCGCCGAAGCGGGACCCGCCGCCGAAGCGCAGCCCGGTCTTCGGCGGTAATTCGGTGGCGGGGGGGGTGTCCCCCCCGCGGGCCTTCGGGGCACTTCGGCGGCGGGTCCCGGCACAGAAGGGGCCCCCCGCCGCCGAAGACCGGGCTGCGCTTCGACGACGACGACGGGTCCCGCTTCTCCGCCCCCCCCCCCCCGGCCTGGCCCCGGCCGCCGCTTCTCCCCCCCCCCCCGCCTGGCCCCGGCCCCCGCTTCTTCCCGCCTCGGCCTCTCCCCGGCCCCGGACTCTTACCGAGCGCGTCGCCGGCAGGGCCTGAGCTCCGTCCCGCTCAGAGCCGTGTGGTGAGGGGGCGGGGCTGTGAGCTCCACGCCGAGCGGAGGCAGCTGCCCCGCCCCCTCCCCACGGCGCTCTGAGCGGGGCGGGGCTCAGGCCCCGTTGGAGCTCCCAGCCCCGCCCCCTCACCACACGGATCGGGGCGGGGCTCAGGGGTTCGGCCGGAGTCTTGGCGCTTGATGCGCCGAAGCTCCAGGAGAGGGGCGGAGGCGGGAGCCTCCGCTCTTCTCTTGGGGGCCCCTGCGGAGCCCGGGGCAAATTGCCCCCTTTGCCCCCCCCTCTGGGCGGCCCTGCCACTGACCGTCAGCGGTGGTAGCTGCTGCCTAGGGCCCTGGGCCGGGACGCAGTGGAGTGGGTGGGCCTGCGTCCCCCCTGCCACCCCACTCGTGGGTGGCAGTCTCCCCCCTCACCCCAGTGCTCTGCCGCTGCACCAGAGGGCCTGAGCCCTGACTGTTGTTGCCCTGCCCTAACCTAGGGCCTGGGCCTGTCCTGAACTGTTTGCATTGCTGCCCAGCCCCTGCACCAGAGGGCCTGGGCCTGTCCTGGACTACTTGTATTGTGGCCCAGCCCCTGCACCAAAGGGCCTGGGCCTCCCTAACCTCACTGACTTGTATATTGTTGCTCAGCCTTGCAGCAGAAGGCCTGAGCCTCTAACTGTCTCTTTGTGTTGTTGCTCAGTGTAAAAGGCCGGCGTGGCTCCCCTCCTCCCCAGGGAAGGTTGAGCCCCGGACACCCACGTTTACAGGGGGACACAGGGTAAAAGCGTCAGAGCGGATAAGGGGGACACGCCGCCGAAGACCCCAGGCCCCCTGAATCCTCTGGGCGGCCCTGGGTGACATCCCTTGTCTCTGTCGGGTATTCCACTGATGTAGGTTACTCCCAGCCAGTCCTTAATGACCCATTCATATTACCCCATGATAGCTACGTGACAAAACACCTCACGTCTCCTGCTCTTTAGAATCATAGCAATACCAATCACAGCAGGAAACTGAGGTGTGCATTGGCATCATACAAGTATCACCAAAAGTCCCACCTCTGTCTCAGACACACTGCTCACAGCCCCTGGAGAGAAAGCAAAGCACAGGAACTGTAAACACAGTGGAGGACAAGCTGCAATCCTCACACCGTGGTCAAAAAGGAGAGGCATGTGGGTCCCTGCCCATAGAGAGGGGCTGGCTAGAGGCCTGATACCTGAGGGGCCATTCCTTGAGCAGACCATGGAGGCAGGTCAAAGGCTTCGCTACCCCAGAACTGTGACATCGCAAAAGCACAGTTTGGGGAATTAGGAAATCTAGTGACTCAGGTGTAATGGGAGGGAGAATTAAACTCCCCCAGTGTGAGGAGAAGGCTGGGGAATTACACACTAACATTCAGGAGCAACAGCCTCTCATTCTTCCGGAAAACGAGAAGGTCAGAAACAAGAACTGGGCCACGCAGCCTCAGGAGGGACCGGCTCAGAGATCCAAGGAGCCTGGAGGGAAGACAGCTTGTGGCTGCTGCAGATGGGGAGAGGGGGGACAAGACTCTCTCCAAACTCTCACTCCTGGTGACCCCGACCTGAGTTTACGATCTATGACCCAGTCTCACGTCTTGTGGGCAATTTCATACTCGCTAGAGGTAACATGTCATGATCAGAGAATTGCTTATTAGCTTGGAACATGCGTGGAGGGGCAAGGAGGTGAACATAGATAAATGGGTTATTAAGGGCAGGTCGACACTACAGCCGGGATTGACGCTCTGAGATCGATCCAGCCGTGGTCGATTTACTGATACGATTTAGTAAACATAGCCTAAGCTTGCTACAGTTCAGGGCCTTATATTAAGTTGAGGCTTTGTGAGAGTGGTTATGCTGAAGTCTGGGATTTACCTGAGGTTTGGGTAGAGATTCGGGGTTAAAGGTCTGGGATCCCCCACAGCTCTAGATCCCCAAACCTCTCCTCCCTCCCACTGACACACCCAGCCCACTTCCTGGGTGCCCTTCCTCCACACAACCCTCTCCTTCTTCCCATTACTGGCAGCTGGCACCAACTCCCGGCACCTTGGGAGCTTCTTCTGTTCCCTCCTCATCTCTCATTACCTCCTCCCTCCCTGCTGCCTGCTAGTGTATGGGAGATAAGGAAAAAAAGGGGGCAAAGAAACTTGTCAAACTTGGATGATGAATAAAGTTATTACTGCTCAGGTTCTTTAGAGACCCCACAGCTTCTAATAACCCAGGGGACAGGACTCCTTACCCAGCGAGGTCACCGTTCCATAGTTCTCCTGCATGACATCCCTGTAGAGGGCTCTCTGAACAGGGTCCAGCAGAGCCCATTCCTCCTTGGTGAAATACACAGCTACCTCCTCGAAGGTCACCGGCCCCTGAAAGAGCAAGAGTCCAACACTCAGTACCTGCTGCCCCACTCACAGCCCCACTACTCACAGAACAGCAGCACCAGGGAAATGGAAGCTCCGGGAAGCACATGTTAACAGAGTCCCACCTCACCTTGCTTAGAGCAGCCAGGTGGCATCAGAGGGTGGAAAGAGAGAACCTTTGTGTCTCCCAGCTGACAGACGGAGGCAGGGTCATCACATTTATCACATACCTACTAGCCAGAGCTTAATATAGGAGATGGGGCTGTATCTGGACCCTGCTGGTGGCTCCCTTGTAGGAATCCCAACACTCTCCAAATAAAATATATGGAAGAAAGCTGGCAAGGGAAGCTAACAGAAATCAATGATCAACCAATGAAAATAAGAAGGAAGTTTTTAAAAGTACAAAATAAATCCTAACAATGGTAGTGGTACATTACTAGATGTAAATGGCAGAATAATCAACAATCATGCAGAAGGGGTAAAAGTGTTCAATAAATATTTCTCTCCTGGATTTGGAGAAAAACAGATGATGTAACTCATATCACAAGATGTTGACGCTGACAGTCTTTCCATTCCAAAAGTAACTCACGAGGACGTTAAACAGCAACTATTCAAGTTAGATGTGTTTAAATCAGTGGGTCCGGAGGACTAGAGTTCTGAAAGACCTGCTGGAGGAGCGTGGTGGACTGTTAATGTTGATTTTAATTAGGACTTGGGAAATTCCAGAAGACTGGAATAAAGCTAATGCTGTGCCAATATTTAAAAACTATAAAAGAGATGACACAGCTAATGACAAGTGTGTCAGTCTGAAATCGATACTGGGCAAGAGAATGGAGCAGCCGATACTGGATTTCATTAATAAAGAAAGGAGGGTAATGTAATTAGTATCCATTAAAAAGGTTTAGACACAATAGAGTCTATCAAACTAAGTGGATATCCTTATTGGATGAGATCAAAAGTTTGGTTGCAGCTAATACCGTATTGTTCCGAGTATAGGCCGCTCCTGATTATAAGCCGCACCCTTAAAGTTTGGTGCTATTTTAAAAAAATTAAATTTTTAACTTTTTTTAACTTAAAGAAAATCTCAGCCGCGGCCGGGACTCAGAGGGCTCTGGGCTGTCTGCCGCGGCGGGGAGCCCAGAGCGCTTTCAATCCCAGCCGCGGCGGGGAATCAGAGAGCTCTGGGCTGCCCGCCGCGGCGGGGAGCCCAGAGCCCTTTCAATCCCAGCCGCGGCGGGGAATCAGAGCGCTCTGAGCTGCCCGCCGCGGCGGGGAGCCCAGAGCCCTTTAAATCCCAGCCGCGGCCGGGACTCAGAGGGCTCTAGGCTGCCTGCTGCGGCGGGGAGCCCAGAGCTCTTTAAATCCCAGCCGCGGCGGGGAATCAGAGGGCTCCGGGCTGCCTGCCGGGGCGGGGAGCCCAGAGCCCTTTAAATCCCAGCCGCGGCGGGGAATCAGAGCGCTCTGGGCTGCCCGCCGCGGCGGGGAGCCCAGAGCCCTTTAAATCCCAGCCGCGGCCGGGACTCAGAGGGCTCTAGGCTGCCCGCTGCGGCGGGGAGCCCAGAGCTCTTTAAATCCCAGCCGCGGCGGGGAATCAGAGGGCTCCGGGCTGCCCGCCGGGGCGGGGAGCCCAGAGCCCTTTCAATCCCAGCCGCGGCGGGGAATCAGAGCGCTCTGGGCTGCCCGCCGCGGCGGGGAGCCCAGAGCTCTTTAAATCCCAGCCGCGGCGGGGAATCAGAGGGCTCCGGGCTGCCCGCCGCGGCGGGGAGCCCAGAGCCCTTTCAATCCCAGCCGCGGCGGGGAATCAGAGGGCTCCGGGCTGCCCGCCGCGGCGGGGCGCCCAGTGCGCTTTCAATCCCAGCCGCGGCGGGGACTCAGAGGGCTCCGGGCTGCCCGCCGCGGCGGGGAGCCCAGAGCCCTTTCAATCCCAGCCGCGGCGGGGAATCAGAGCGCTCTGGGCTGCCCGCCGCGGCGGGGAGCCCAGAGCCCTTTAAATCCCAGCCGCGGCGGGGAATCAGAGGGCTCTAGGCTGCCCGCTGCGGCGGGGAGCCCAGAGCTCTTTAAATCCCAGCCGCGGCGGGGAATCAGAGGGCTCCGGGCTGCCCGCCGCGGCGGGGAGCCCAGAGCCCTTTAAATCCCAGCCGCGGCCGGGACTCAGAGGGCTCTAGGCTGCCCGCTGCGGCGGGGAGCCCAGAGCTCTTTAAATCCCAGCCGCGGCGGGGAATCAGAGGGCTCCGGGCTGCCCGCCGGGGCGGGGAATCAGAGCGCTCTGGGCTGCCCGCCGCGGCGGGGAGCCCAGAGCTCTTTAAATCCCAGCCGCGGCGGGGAATCAGAGGGCTCCAGGCTGCCCGCCGCGGCGGGGAGCCCAGAGCCCTTTCAATCCCAGCCGTGGCGGGGAATCAGAGCGCTCTGGGCTCCCCGCCGCGGCGGGGAGCCCAGAGCGCTTTCAATCCCAGCCGCGGCGGGGAATCAGAGGGCTCTGGGCTGCCCGCCGTGGCGGGGAGCCCAGAGCGCTTTCAATCCCAGCCGCGGCGGGGAATCAGAGCGCTCTGAGCTCCCCGCCGCGGCGGGGAGCCCAGAGCCCTTTCAATCCCAGCCGCGGCGGGGAATCAGAGGGCTCTAGGCTGCCCGCTGCGGCGGGGAGACCAGAGCTCTTTAAATCCCAGCCGCGGCGGGGAATCAGAGGGCTCCGGGCTGCCCGCCGCGGCGGGGAGCCCAGAGCTCTTTAAATCCCAGCCGCGGCGGGGAATCAGAGGGCTCTGGGCTGCCCGCCGCGGCGGGGAGCCCAGAGCCCTTTAAATCCCAGCCGCGGCGGGGAATCAGAGCGCTCTGGGCTGCCCGCCGCGGCGGGGAATCAGAGCGCTCTGGGCTGCCCGCCGCGGCGGGGAGCCCAGAGCCCTTTAAATCCCAGCCGCGGCGGGGAATCAGAGGGCTCCGGGCTGCCCGCCGCGGCGGGGAGCCCAGAGCCCTTTAAATCCCAGCCGCGGCGGGGAATCAGAGCGCTCTGGGCTGCCCGCCGCGGCGGGGAGCCCAGAGCCCTTTCAATCCCAGCCGCGGCGGGGAATCAGAGGGCTCTAGGCTGCCCGCTGCGGCGGGGAGCCCAGAGCTCTTTAAATCCCAGCCGCGGCGGGGAATCAGAGGGCTCCGGGCTGCCCGCCGCGGCGGGGAGCCCAGAGCCCTTTAAATCCCAGCCGCGGCCGGGACTCAGAGGGCTCTAGGCTGCCCGCTGCGGCGGGGAGCCCAGAGCTCTTTAAATCCCAGCCGCGGCGGGGACTCAGAGGGCTCTGGGCTGCCCGCTGCGGCGGGGAACCCAGAGCTCTTTAAATCCCAGCCGCGGCCGGGACTCAGAGGGCTCTAGGGTGCCCGCTGCGGCGGGGAGCCCAGAACCCTTTAAATCCCAGCCGCGGCGGGGAATCAGAGCGCTCTGGGCTGCCCGCCGCGGCGGGGAGCCCAGAGCCCTTTAAATCCCAGCCGCGGCGGGGAATCAGAGCGCTCTGGGCTGCCCGCCGCAGCGGGGAGCCCAGAGCTCTTTTAATCCCAGCCGCGGCGGGGAATCAGAGGGCTCCGGGCTGCCCGCCGCGGCGGGGAGCCCAGACCCCTTTCAAGCCCCGCCGCGGCGGGGAGCCCAGAGCGCTTTCAATCCCAGCCGCGGCGGGGAATCAGAGGGCTCTGGGCTGCCCGCCGCGGCGGGGAATCAGAGCGCTCTGGGCTGCCCGCCGCGGCGGGGAATCAGAGCGCTCTGGGCTGCCCGCCGCGGCGGGGAGCCCAGAGCCCTTTCAATCCCAGCCGCGGCGGGGAATCAGAGCGCTCTAGGCTGCCCGCTGCGGCGGGGAGCCCAGAGCTCTTTAAATCCCAGCCGCGGCGGGGAATCAGAGGGCTCCGGGCTGCCCGCCGCGGCGGGGAGCCCAGAGCCCTTTAAATCCCAGCCGCGGCGGGGAACCCGAGCGCTCTGGGCTGACCGCCGCGGCGGGGAGCCCAGAGCTCTTTAAATCCCAGCCGCGGCCGGGACTCAGAGGGCTCTAGGCTGCCCGCTGCGGCGGGGAGCCCAGAGCTCTTTAAATCCCAGCCGCGGCGGGGAAGAAAAGGGCTCTGGGCTTCCCGCCGCGGCGGGCAGCCCAGAGCGCTCTCATTCCCCGCCGCGGCTGGGATTTAAAGTATTTTTATTGGGTTTTTTTTGACAAGATCCCGCTTATAAGCCGCACCCCTAGTTTAAAGACTTAAATTAGGGGAAAAAAGTGCGGCCTATACTCGGGACAATACGGTAGTACTGATGTAATATATGAAGGCATATGAGTTGGTTCAGCACAATATTTTGACTAGAATGTACAAAATACACACGGCATACATTAAATAGATTAAAAACTGGGATTTTAAATAGGGAACCATGGTTGAGTGGATTTCTTTCTAGGGGGTTCCCGTAAGGATTGGATCTTGGCCCTGTGCTATTTAACATTCTTATCCATGACCTGAAAGAGAATATAAAATCATCACTGATAACGTTTGCAATTGCCGCAAAGATCGGGGATGCGGGGTAACTAATGAAATGTCAGTAGGTTCAGGTTTCAGCACTGGGAGTCTGGGAAGTTTTCCCTGCCCTGGGTGGAGGGTTATTTCCTATTCCACAAAGAGGGGAAGTTTCATTCCCTACACTTGTGCCCTGACATTAGGACCTATCTGACACTACAGCCCATATTCAGCATAGTGGCAGGATTATAATATGATTAGGACATGAGGCATTTTGTACAAGATTAGTCATGTACGGTTGTCACTGGAAAAGTTATGATTTGCTGAATATGATTATCCTACCTGTGTGCATGCATCATGTTTGTATCTGAAGTTATGGATATTGACTCTGTATCTGTCTTTCAAATGTGCTTACTCTGAGTAACACCCACAATGAGCCTCTCAGGTACAACAATGAAGAAGCCAGACAGTGCTGATGGTTCAGCAACAAAGACATGTGACCAGACCACATGACAATGAACTTCATTTTGGTACCTGTATTTTTCCACAAACTGGACCGAGAACTGAGTTTAGAACAAAGGGTTCCCGCCATATGGAAAAGCTACATAAGGTGGGGTGTGACATCATCTCTTGGCCTCATTCCCCACTGTCATAAACAGATAGTTAAGGGTTAAGGTCTCTTTTACCTGTAAAGGGTTAACAAGCAGTAACCTGATTAACACCTGACCAGAGGGACCAATCAAGGGACAAGATAATTTCAAATCTCTGTGGAGGGAAGTCTTTTTGTCTGTGTTTCTTTGTTGGGGTCTTTGTCTCTCTTTGGATCTGAGAGTGGCCAGATATATATCCAAGTTCTTCCAATTTCCTGAAGTATCTTCTTCTAATCAGTATAGTGAGTATTAGAAGGCGGATTAGTCTTACAATTTTATTTCTGCATTTGCAATTGTATGTTGCTGGGGAATATCTTTATTTCTGTTTGCTGTTACTTTGATTATTCTGAGGAGGAGGGAGGGGAAAAGTCTCTCCAGGTTTATAAGTCAGACCCTGTAATATTTTTTCCATCCTGGTGTTACAGAGATAGTGTACTTTTTTTCTCTTTTAATAAAATTCTTTTCTTTTTAGAATATGATTGATTTCTTCCCTTGTTTGGATTTTCAGGGGAAGAGGAGGAGGGAGGGGGAAAAGAAATCCCTCTTTGTTTGATTCAAGGAATTTGAATCCAGGTATCTCTCCTAAGGACTAGGGAAGAAGCAGGGGGGAATGGTTTATTTCCCTTTGTGTTGAGATTCAAGGAGTTTGAAGCTGTGTCCCCCAGGGAAAGTTTTGGGGGAACAGGGAGTGTGCCAGACACTAAAAAACCTGGCTGGTGGCAGCTGTACCAGATCTAAACTAGGATTTTAGTTTAGAGGAGTCCATGCAGGTCCCCATCTTGTGAACGCTAAAGTTCAAAGTGGGGAATAAACCTATGACACCCACACAAGAGAATTCCTGGAAGCACCTGAGGAACAAAGACTGAAGTGGGGGAAGTGCTGGTCCCAGAGTTAAGGGATTTCTAGCTTGTGTATGGAAACTTGGTGGACTGCTTGGAGCATCAGTCAGGGTGAGAAATTGCTAATTCAAATTCTATCCATCTAGTATATTAGGCTTGGTTTGAGTTTTTGGTTATTTGCTAAGTAATCTGCTTTGATCTGTTTGCTAATACTTATCGCTGGGAAACTGGCTGTTGTCTTCTCTCTCTCCTTGAGTGGCTTAGGTAAAGCACTCAGGTAGCTTAGTTGGGTGTATGGCACCACCTGCTGTCGTGTATGGCACCACCTGGAGAGGCTGGCTGAATCTCCAGCAAAGCAGCGTGAGAAGGGCCAGCCCAGCTTGAGGGTTAGAGGGCACAGCGGTTCCCAGAAGCTCCCCAGACTGCACCCCGGGGTGACAACCCATCACACCCTAGAGTACACTAGTGTCAGCAGGTTTGTCACATCCTGTCCCCTCCCTTTCTCCACCCAAGATATTTCCTGCCTCCCACCACCTCTAGCAGCTCCCACCAGTGGTGAGCTCCAGCTGTGTCGCATGAACTGGTTTTTAAATTTAGAAGACTTTTTAGAACTGGTTGTTCCAGGACAACCGGTTCTAAAAAAGCTTTTAAATTTAACAAAGGCTCGGGCAGCTGTCCACCGGCCCCAGCTCACCTCCCCCTCTCCTGTGAACGCTCCGCCCTCCTTCTCCTCCCCCTCCCGTTTCCCGCAAATCAAATGTTCACGGGAAGCCTGAAACAAGCAGCATGCAGCTAAGACGGGCCGGGGGGGCGACCGTGTGCGCGGCCCAGTCCGGCTCCATCTGAGCGGCTCCCCCTGGCCCCGGCCGAGCGCCCCAGCCGGGTCCCGGCCAAGCACCCCTGGCTCGGGCTGGTCCCGGCCGAGTGGCTCCGATCCGGCCCAGCACGGGCCCTGCAGCACCGGTCCCGGCCGAGCGGCTCCAGCCCGGATCGGGGAGTCAGGTCCTGCGGCGCCAGTCGCGGTCCCAGCAGAGCTGGCCGCGGTCTCAGCCGAGCGGCTCCAGCCCGGATCGGGGAGTCGGGTCCTTTGTCGCCAGTCGCGGTCCTGGCTCCAGGCAGTGTGGTAAGGGGGTAGGGAACAGGGAGGGGGTGTTTGGTGGGTTGTGGGGGGCTGGACAGGGGTCGGGGTGGTCAGAGGGCAGGGTACAAGGGGGTTGAATGGGGGCAAGGGTCCTGTGGGGCAGTCAGGAAGGAGCAGGGGTTGGATGAGGTACTGGGGGGCAGTCAGGGACAGAGAGAAGGGGTAGTTGGATGGGGCAGGGGTTCCAGGGGGGCATCAAGAATGAGAGGAGGGGTTTGATGGGGTGGCAGGGGGCAATCAGGGGACGGGGGGATGGGTCAGGGGTCCCCGGGGGGGTGTCAAGGAGCATGGGGGGTTGGATGGGGCACGACCCCTAGGGGAGCATGACCCCCTTGTGAGGTGAGGAGGAGGGAACCTGTTGTTAATATTTTGGCAGCTCATCACTGGCTCCCACCCTCCTGTACATTTACTGCTTCTCTCCCTCCAAGCAGAACCCACCACCAGCTCCCTGAGAATCCCTTACCTGAGCCAGCTCCATTGCAGCCATTTTCTTCCCCCTGGGAGGAGGGGATAATCTGGAGCAAAACATGGACGTTATTCTGTAGCCTGCCAGGGCGAGAAGGACAAGGTGAGAGAATTCAGACAGGGTTTCTGTCCTTTCCACATGTCAATTCCCCCCAGCATTTTCCCTGGCAATGGACACTCTAGGTTCTGCCACACTGTGAAGCACAGAGTGACCTTATCCCAGTACAGGCCTAGCCCCCTCCTACCAGGGTGTGACCCTCTGACACATGGTGAAACCCTCCCAGCAGTAGAGTTATCAAGTTTGCGGGCGATACCAAGCTGGGAGGGGTTGCAAGGACTTTGGAGGATAGAACTGAAATTCAAAATCATCTGGACAAAGTGGAGAAATGGTCTGAAGTAAATAGGATGAAATTCAATAAGGACAAATGCAAAGTGCTTCATTTAGGAAGGATCAATCAGTTGCACACATACAAAATGGGAAATAACTGCCTAGGAAGGAGTGCTGTGGAAAGGGATCTGGGGGTCCTAGTAGATCACAAGCTAAAAAGGACTCAGTCTTGCAAAAAAGCAAGTATTTTGGGATGTATTAGCAGGAGTATTGTAAATAAGACATGAGAAGAAATTCTTCTGCTCTACTCCGCACTGATTAGGTCTCTACTGGAGTAGTGTGTCCAGTTCTGGGGGCCACATTTCAAGAAAGATGTGGACAAATTGGAGAAAGTCCAGAGAAGAGCAACAAAAATGATTAAAGATCTAGAAAACATGGCCTGTGAGGGAAGATTGAAAAAACTGGGCAAGACTCAGAGGGGACGATCACAGTTTTCAAGTACAGAAAAGGTTGTTACAAACATGCCGGAGAAAAATTTTTCTTCTTAACCTCTGAGGATAGGACAAGAAGCAATAGGCTTAAATTGCAGCAAGGGCGGTTTAGGATGGAGATTAGGAAAAAAACCTCCCTGTCAGGGTGGTTAAGCACTGGAATAAAGTGCTGACTGGCAACCGAATGCATTACACCCTGCCTGGCAGGAAAGGTTCATCAACACCAGATAGACTATTATGGGATGTTAAAGACGACAAAAGACTGTTGTTGTGCTCTTGACTTCCCATTAGCTGACTTTGCAGCTCAGAGCACATGGCAGGAAGGGGATAAAACACCCCATACAGAAGGAACTGATTATCTGTATGCTGCTTGGACTCGGGGGGCGGGGGGGAGTTTCTAGGCATAAGCACGAGATCCCCAGCTGATTAGCCTGGGTTAGTCCTAAAAAATACGCAGAGCTTGCTTATTAGAGAAGCTTCTATTGCCTTTGAAATTTAAGACTGCAACTCATCTGCATCTATAGGATTACCTGCTTTAACTTCGTAAACAACTCTCCTTTCCTTTTAAATAAATCTTAATACAGGTTATTACAGGACTGGCTACAAGTGTTGTCTTTGTTGTGAGATCTAAGACTCAATTGACCTCAGTAAGTGACTGGTCCTTTGGCATGAGGTCAGGCTTGACAAAGCCCTGGCTGGGATGATTTAGTTGGAGTTTGGTCCTGCTTTGAGCAGGGGGTTGGACTAGATACCTCCTGAGGTCCCTTCCAACCCTGATATTCTATGATTCTATGACTGGCAGTAACCTGAACATTGCTGTGATTCGTGGGGTAAGGCAGTGGTTCTCAACCAGGGGTCCTGGGCCCCCTGGGGGCCACTAGCAGGTTTCAGGGCAGGCGCCAAGCAAGGCCGGCATTAGACTCACTGAGGCCCAGTGCAGAAAGCTCCAGTTCCAGCGCATGGGGCTGAAGTCCAGGGCCCTGAGACCCACCACCCGGGGCTGAAGCCAAAGCCTAAGCACTGTAGATTTGTGGGGCCCCTGTGGCACGGTGCCCCGAGAGAGGAAGAAAGTGCCCTGAGGACACAGCCAGAGGGCTGAGCCCTGACACACGACTGGCTCAGAGGGTCTCTGCAGTCAGGAAGGGCTCACAGCGAGGGAAGCCTGGCAACTGATGGCTGGAGGGATGAAGAGGTTTGGGGTACGGTTGGGGAAGAAGCGTCTGGGACTGGATAACCTGGGGCTGGGCACTCGCCATAGGGGACACTTGCTCCTCCTGTGCCCTTTCCACACCCTCTTGCGAGTCGAGAATGACCACCCTGTCCCCACCCCCAGGGGCAGCCGTGTCTCAGGACTCTCCCCAGTTGCACCCACTAGCTCTCCTCCCATTTGGGGTATAGCTCGAGGCAACAAATTACCACCAAGATGAACCCAGCTGGCTGGTGCCTGTTCTGGTGCCACAGGGGCCTCTGGTGGGTGAAAGGCAGAACTGTAGCACTTCTCAGGCAGAACGTATCTTCTTCAAGCCAAAAAAAGAAATTCTGCGCTGGACGTGAATTCTGTGCGTACGCAGCGGTGCAGAATTCCCACATGAGTAACTCACACCTGGCACAAACACAACCTGCTCACTCCCATCTCTTCTCCCTATGTGTCGAGTCCCAGAGCTGCTGCTGTCATTAATGCACACAGGCTTTCACTCCCGTTAGTGCTGGCAAGACCCAATCCAGTGACAGGACTGAACCCTTATTTTCCTATCACATGGGACAGTCTCAGCTAAGGGGGAGGTGAGATGGGGAGGGGGTACAAAGGGGAAAGTTGTTGTACCCATGTTGGTCCCAGGATAGCAAAGAGGTATTTTTAATTGATTCTAAAACAATTACCGCACCCACCTTGTCTCTCCAAGAGATCTGAAAGTGGCAGAAGGAGACAAACAGGAAGACAGAGCTCAGGACTCTAAACCAAACATTTCAAACCCCTGGAAGAAACTACATTTCCCTTCTGCCCCTGGGTATGTTTGTATCCTATATGAGGGACCACTCCATTCCCCTCACAGCAGCAATGGGAGACTGCAGCCAGCCCCAGATGGTCTTTCCCAATCCTGGGATGTTTGTTGTCACAAAGATTGTGTGTGGTGGGTGCACGGGCTGGGGACAGCCGGACTGATCTGCAGATTGGAAAGTCTGGGCAACTCTAGCACAGCTTGGGAGCTGTGGGCAGGGGGAGCAGTTCTAGAGCTGGGCCTCTGTCCTCTCTAGCTCGCATGGCAGATGGCTCTGGCAGCATCAAGTGGGTCCATCACTGCAGGGGAAGGTGGGGTAGTGTCTGAGATCAGGGTGAGAATTGCTCAAGAATGGGGGATGGAATTCACCTCCCCACCCCTCTGCAGAGCTCAGCAACTAGGGCTTTATCCAGTGAAGTGAAATTCACTCTGGGTGACTTTGAGTCAGCCACTGAAAGATCCTTGTGCCTTCGGTTCCACACTGGCCACAGGAGTTGACTAGTTCTCCCTCCCCAGACTGCCGGGGGCAGCCAGGGATAATTAGTGGGTTATGGGAATTAGAAGATGAAAATTCACTAAGAAGAATGATATTTGTGTGTTTATTATTAAATCCCCAGACACCCACCAATCCCCGTCCTCCTTCCGATGAGCTATAAATATCTAAGGGACTCAGCTACTGATCCTGCAGTCAGTTCCGGCCCTTCCCCACTTTCTAAAGCAGCACTTTTAAGAACAGGGCAGGGAAACATGTAAATACTTTGAACCAAATTCCAGAAGCTGCTGAGCATGGAGAAGTTAAAATGAAACCAAGATTCCGTCTCTCCAAAGACCTAGTGCAAAATAACAGACGCTCCCCAGAAATCTGAAATGGCCACTTCATAACTGATAAAATGTTATTAATCTGTTCACTTCTGGGAATTACCACTAAGAGAAACAACCCAGTGACGGTGATTTCCTGAGGAAAAGATCTCATGTGTCTTTAGATCATACCGATTTGTAATCTGGAATGATATACATTAAAATGCCTAATTCGTAGCCCTACGGCAATTGCCTGGTGTCACTACAGGGCAGAATTAAGGTTGGTGCCTTAGTTGTGAATTTCCATCCCCTAGCATATTGCAATTGCTGTTAAGTGGGTTTGACAAAATTCATTGTGTCTATTTCTTTCTTTTAATTTCAATAGATAGCGATATTTATTTTTAAACCCTTTTTTCAACGTTCACAATTTCAATGTTCAGAGCTGTGGGAAGTTATGGGGGTCGTCAGACAATTATTTAATAACAGTAACTGTTGAGATTCCAAAAGCCAAATCATAGAACTGTTCAAAGAGAAATCCTCAATGTCACACCCAAAATATACAGTGTAAATATCCTTAAATCAAACTCCACTTTCTCCAGAAGCATTTCTGTATATTACCTATATAAATATTTTTTCATCTGTGTGTGTGTACAATGAAATTAACATTTACTGCAATTTATTCATAAAAATCCAATCCTGTCAAGCATAATTTTAAGTAATGAAGTACTTCCTAGACTGGAATGTTTCACTTCAGGATAATTACACCCTCCCTGTGATGTATTTCACTCTCAGTACCGTAACCCTCTTGTGATGTAGCTCCTGTCTGGGAGCTCTGCTGAAGCCAGTGGCATTATGATCAGGTGACACTGACATGAGCAGAGACACATGGGGGAGGACGAGGTAACATGGAGGCTACCAGAGTTGAACGTGGCCGTTAGAGCAAACGCTCTCTCAGCCTCTCCTCTCTCCCACCTCCCAGAGCCAATAATTCTGAATCGTTCCCTAAAATCTAAATAGCCCCAGTATGAGAGACAGTGATTAACGCAGGTACCTTAGGGGCTGCAGCGCCAACCCCCTGCCTGGACGAGGAGGGTGAAGAATTGCAGTAGAAATGGGTTAGGCTGGGAGAGGGCACAGCTGATGGGGGACTGGGAGCTGAGTTGACCAAGGGACCAGAACTCATGGGGGGGTTGGGAGAAGAAGTCAACAGGACTGGGTAGAGGCATTTCAGTGTATTTTCTTCATTAACCATTCTGCCATGTAGACTCATAGACTTTGTCAGAAGGGACCATTATGATCATCTAGTCTGACCTCCTGCACAAAGCAGGCCACAGAATCCCACCCATCCACTTCTATAACAAACCCCTAACCTACGTCTGAGTTACTGAAGTCTTCAAATTGTGGTTTGAAGCCCTCAAGCTGCAGAGAATCCTCCAGCAAGTGACCCATTTGGGCTTTGGCTACACTTGCAAATTTGCAGCGCTGCAGCAGGGTGTGAAAAAACACCCTCTCCAGCGCTGCAAATTGCGGCGCTGCAAAGCGCCAGTGTGATCAGAGCCCCAGCGCTGTACGTTAATCCCCACAGGGAGGTGGAGTACGGACAGCGCGGGGAGAGCTCTCTCCCAGCGCTAAGTGTAGCCAAAGCCTTGGAAACTTTTCATTCACATCTAAACACCTTGGAGCTAAGCTGGGTTGATGCATTTCCACTTACAGTGGTACAGTTGTAATTAGGTGTTTAATCAGATGCTCATGCAGCACAAAGCAGTCAATAATGGGTGTGCTTTCATTCATTAACTTGACTGTGTGCTGTGCATCGCTTTGAAAAAAAGATGCTGTGAGGGAGTGTCAAAATTTTAGGCAGTAAGAAATGGTAAGTAGGTGTCAGTTCATTTCCCATGCGTTTCTCTCCTAATTTTAATGTCAGTTTTGAATCAGTATTAATACCATGTTGTTTTAACAGCAGTAGGGTCCATTTGTATAATTGTTTGCAAGATTTCATTGGATATTGTGACCCAGCCGTCTTCACCTTTTATTTTGAGATTCCTAAATACACCCCAGCGCACCTCTCCTGACAGACTGCAGGCCCTGGCTGGTGACATGTTCCTTAGACAGCAAACACCTGACGAGCCCTTTCGCCCTCAAACGCGCATCTGGCTCTTTGACGTTGCTTTATCTGCCCCACCAGAAAACGTGTAGAGAAATCTCTGTATTAACTCTCTCTATAAATCTTTATGACGTTGCATTGTGTTATTTTGTATTAAGTATCTTTCTGTATTAAGTATCTTTATGACATTGCATCTTGCATGATGTTATTTTGTATTTCATATGACTTGGCATTGGGCCTCTCTATTTTCATACAACTTTGTATTAGATCCCTATATAGAAAATTGGTAGGAAACTTTGTATCAAATGTTATAGCCCCTAAGGATAGTATAGTTAAAGTAAAAGAAACATGTGCCTTTTTGCTAGAAGTAGAATAAGATCTTCCCCCCACTCTGTAATCAATTGCCCTATTGACTGAATGAGGTGTGAATGAGTGAGGCTTGGAAGACACCCACCTCCAGACAGCGACAACAGTTGCAGAGGGAATGGGAGCCAGAGCCAAGGACAATACAACTTGTCAAGTGGGCCCAACAAAGAAGAGCAGACATATTGACGGCCTCGGGGATTAGAAGCCAGCACCTTCTTTAGAAAACACCCTCTTTGAGCAGCATTGGGACAACAACCAGAGAAAAGCAGCACAAAGACCAATGGACACAGACCCAGATTTTGAATCCGGTCTAGATTTGCATAAGAGGGAAGCTGCTATAAATGTGAGGTGTCTTGCAGGAGGACCCCGGGTCTCATCTTGTCACCATCGGAGCATCGATCCGGATCGGCAGAAGCCCGGCTCCACCCCTCCCCCATCTAACTCACCTGGCCAGTGCAGTTAAGGGGAGCAACTAGTTGCAAGACGGAGTGTGTTTGTGTCTGTGTGTGAATGCATGACTGTGATATATATCTCATATGCATATCATAGAGTATTAATTGATACCTGTATTACTAATAAATGTGGCGTTTTGCCTTAAATCCCCCTGAAAAGATCCTGTATAGTACTTTGAGTACAACAAACGCTGTAGGGAACCTGGTCATTACAGCCGACCGCACTAGGTACCGTTCTACCAGCTCTGGGCCAACATTCAAATGGCCAACATTCAGCTTCGCAATTCTTAGATCCCATTTAAAAACTGGAAGTGAAATAACCGAAGCAAGTTACGAAGGGAGCGGCACCTGGCATAGGTGGGGGGAAAACAATAAATGGAAAGAACTGACTATGCAAAAAGGAACATCGCAAACTATCAGAGCCCCAAACCCCCGTCCAACTGAACCCACCCCAGCCAGGCATATCAAGCTGGGTCCCTGAAAAATCACCCAGCCCGTCTGGCAGTGAACGCTGCGTGTTCCAGGCAGAGCTACGGTGTGTGCGTCTGCTCTGCTGACACGCTGCTTTGGTAAGGAACAAGCCACGGCCACAGGGAGCAGAGACATGGACTCCCACAAAACACAATCCCACATACACCTCCAATGCCGCATCCCCCCTACCTCCCCACTGTCTGCCATTCCCTCCCCCATCTCCACATGGCCATTGGTTACAAAAGGTAGATTGTGCCAGAGAAACCTGATCTGGATGTCAGTAAGGCTTTTGATACAGTTCCACGTGGGAAACTATTCGTTAAATTGGAGAAGATGGGGATTAATATGAGAACCGAAAGGTCAATAAAGAATTGGTTAAAGGGGAGTCTACAAGGGGGTCATATTGAACGGTGAGTTGTCAGGCTGGAGGGAGTTACTAGTGCAGTTCCTCAGATCAGTCTTGGGACCAATCTTACTCAACACTTTTATTAGTGATCTTGGCACAAGAAGTGGGAGTGGGACACAGAGCCGGGAGGGATTGCGAATATGGAGGAGGACAGGAAAATCATACAAGAAAATCTGCATGTCCTTGAAAGCTGGAGTAATAGAAATGGGATGAAAATCAATAGTGCACAAATTCGACTTGTTAGTCCCCAAGTGCATAATTTTGCGATAAGATGGGGATTTATCAACTGGAAGTGACAGAGGAGGAGAAAGACCTGGCTGTATTGGTTGATCACAGGATAATTATGAGCTGCCAATGTGATGCAGCCGTGAAATAGGTTAATGCAGTCCTAGGATACATCAGGTGAGGTATTTCCAGCAGACACATGAAAGGGTTAATACTGTTATACAAGGCACCGATGAGACCTCATCTGAAATACACCTCTACCTTCTGCCCTTAAAGTCTGTGAGTCTATAAACTGTGCCTTGCGTTGCACAGACACTGATGGAGATCAGGGCCCCATCGTGTAGCACATGGCAGAGAACCTGACTGAGATCAGCAGCCCCATTCTGCTGGGCACTGCACAGACAGAGAGGGACAGTCCTTGCCCCAAAGAGATCACAATCCAAGTAGACAATGGGAAGGAGGAAAACACAGAGGGGCTGTGACTTCCCCCAGGTCACCAAGCAGGTCAGGGACAGAGTCAGGAACAGACCCCGGTAATGCCAGAGCCCCATCACCCGCAGCTTGGAAAGGTCCCCAGACCCCATTGTATTAGGCTGCAGGAAGAGGTGGTTTGTCCATGGATGCACAGGCTGTCTGGGCAGGGCAGCTCAGGGGCAGTCCCTGCACACAGCTGGGGGGTGTCCCCTGGGTCAGGAGAAGTCAGTGTCCAGCCCTGTGGGGCAGTGCTCCTGGCTCATACCTCCAGCACTCACTGCTGCCCCTCCCTTACCAGCTGCACTGGTCAGCCAGCCCCAGGCCTCAGGGAGGTCACTGCCCCCCATCCCCTGCAAGCCTTCAAACAGGGACATGGTGCACCAGTGCCAGAGTGCACTAGTGTAAATTCTGTCTGTACTAAGGGTTTGCACCAGTGCCTAAAACACCAGGGTGGCAGAGACCTTCAGTGCCCGAAACAGCAGTACGGTGGCACTAGAACTGGGATCTATTTCTAGCTCGGTCACGGACAGCCTAGGTGACCTTGGACACGTCTATGTTTCTCCTCCCAACTTTAGTCTCTTTACCCAGCTGCCCACTCACTGGGGTCTCCTCTCTCTCCAGAGCTGCTCACCACTACAGTCTGTGTGGGTGTCCCCAGAGCTAAGGCAGGTCAGCTCGGGAATAGTCTTACAAGGGGGGCTGGGGAGTCTCTGTCCCTGGAAGTTTTTAAGAACAAGTAGGACAAAGCTCTGTCAGAGACAATCTACATATACTTGGTCCTGCCTCGGCAGAGAGAGCTGGACTTGATGACATCTTGAGGTCCTATCTAGCCCTACATGTCTAGGATGCTATGCAATATATACAAATAAAACAACATACAGAGAAAAACCGCACGACAACATGATGTCAGGCCATTCAAAAAACAACAACAATAAAACAAAAACCTACATTGCACAGCATAAAATGACAATACTAAGGAGAAGAAAGCAACACAATGCAAACTAACACACCTTAGGACAAAAGTACACAATGCAAAATAGGTCAACTCAAATCAACACAACAAAGACACCAAACAAGCTGAGGCAAAACAATGCACCATAAAACTATGCAACACAACATGGGGCAATCACAGTTCCAAATGGCACCATGCAAAACAGCTCAGCGTAGAACAGGACACAGCACAAAAGAGAATTATTTCAATGTACGCCTGGAAGGGATCTTGAGAGGGCATCTACTCCAGCCCCCTGTGCTGAGGCAGAACCAAGAGTTAGGATATAGATATTCAGGCCTGTCTGCAAAGGCCTGTACTTTAAGAATGTAGGTGTATTCTTATCACTTAGCTAGTTATAGAGGTATAAAAGAAGGAATCAAAGATCACTGACTGTGGAATGGCCTTCTCTTACTGTGACAGGCTAAGGCCGTCAGCCAGTACAGTGGTGCGACGTGATCTGGGTCGGGGTCAGTGCAGTGCCACACCCAACAGGGACACAGATCTCAGTCGAGGTCTCTGAAGTGCCCAGCACAATGGACGCAGCGGTTTGGGTCGCAGTCGTTCGCTGCCTGGCACAAGGGGGGGCCATGATCTCGGTCCAGGTCTCAGTTTTACCTGGCACAACAGTGGGGTCTGATCTCACCTGGGGTCTCTTCAGTGCCTGGCAGAACAGGGCCACGCTCAGTACGATAAGAGCCCTGATCTCAGTCACACACCTGGAGAGAAAAGCGGGAAGATTTTTGAGCATTAGATATCAGTATTTCAGAACTGAGGAGAAAATGGGGCACAAACTAAATATTTGCCAATATAAGAGAGAAGCACCAACATCTAGGAGATTTTGTGTCACCATTTAACAGTTCAAGAGAAAAGATGGGAAGTTTGAGGGGATTATACAAGGATATTGAATCAACAACAGAATGGGACGGATTCTTCTTGCCCCACGCTCACATGGCCGGCAGGGATCCCTGGGTGATGTCTTTTCACAGGGTAAAGGAGTGGGGCTGGAGTGAGAAAGTCACTATCAATGGGGAGGGCTTGGCAGTGGGGTCTGGGAATGTGACTAGCAAGTGGGGGGGGGGTGCA
Organism: Mauremys mutica; assembly: GCF_020497125.1. NCBI lineage: Eukaryota > Metazoa > Chordata > Testudines > Geoemydidae > Mauremys > Mauremys mutica. Next base: position 266,263 of record NW_025423258.1, read on the forward strand.
GTGTATATTGGAAAAAGGGTAAAAGAAATGCAAACAAAACATGGTACTTAATTAAAATCCTGTTAGGGCTCCAAAAGGAGCATAGTAGATTGTGCTTCTTTTTCCGATCTTTGGAGCAGTGTTTTGGAGCAGAAGAGGAAAGTGAAGACTAATAAGAACCCTGGTGGAAGTGAAATGTGTCCCTTTTGAAACAGTCTCTGAGCTGCTGATAGCTTTGAATCCAGAGGCAAGCCAAGAAAGACTCTGTGCGGATGCAATACCCAGCTGATGGGGGAAGGAGGAAACTGCCATTTGCAGCACAAAGAACCTGAGAATAATGAATGCATCTGGTCAGCAAACAAGCTACTAGAAGACTCAGATTATGGCCCTCCAGAAAAGGGAGGTGAAAAAACAAGTCAAGCCTGAAAATAAGGGGGACAGGTTAACCCTAAGGAGAGAGAGAGAGAGAGAGAGAGAGAGAGAGTGTGTGTGTGTATACAGAGCAGAAATTTGAAGCTGTGGGAAACTGAGGCACGCCACCTCATAAATTTCATAAATGATCAGTGAGTGGGGTAATTCACTAGCCTGACTATAGAACAAACTAAGGCCAGCCTGAAGGTAATTCTTCTGTTTTTCCTGCAATTAAGCAAGGACATTTGTAAAAGGAATTGGTATTATTATTAAGAAATAATCTGTCCCCATCAGGGGGATGGAAATTGTTTCTTTTGTTTTTCAGACACTCTACAACCATGCTGGCGCCAGCGGAAGAATAACCCAGAATACAATGGATCTATGTTTTGTGGTGTTTTGTCTGTGGTGTTGGTCTTAATGCTAGCATGAGGTGGGTGGGGGATGGCTTCAAAAGGCTGACCCGGGGGGCGAGGAAGATGTGTGTGGGAATGCAAAATGCTCAACTGGGAGGCCAGCACCTGGGTAATGGCTACTATGGTGCCTGGAAATAGAACGGCAACTAAGGTGGGCCCCACAAGCCCTATGGGAATAATGAGAAGGGGAGGAGCTCACTGGGAATCAATGGAGGGGCGATGAAAAATGGTGCACATCAAAGGAAATGTTTGGCCGTGCCCCTCTCCTATGACTATGCAGGAGCAGGATCAGTGGCCTATGGCAAGGGGTGGACAATTGGGTGTACTGTGTAGGAGGGGTTTTGCTGGAAATGTACATATTTCTGGGGGCACAATTACACCAGCCCCAACCAAACTACACACATACACATGCTGCTATCTGGACTTTGGTGCACAAATGGATCTGTAAATCTTATTGCTGTGAATAATTGCCTATTTAGCCTTTGAGCTTTTTGTGGCAAGGTCTCTCTGTCCCTGTGGGCATGTCCACACTGCAGTCAGACACCGGCGGCTGGCCCATCCCCACTGACTTGGGCTCACACAGCTCAGGCTGTGGGGCTGTTTAATTGTGGTGTCCATGTTCCAGCTGGGGCTGCAGCCCAAGGTCTGGCACCCTCCCACCTCGCAGGGTCCTACAGCCTGGCCCCAGCCCAAGCCCAGACACCTACACTGCAATTAAACAGCCCCTTCGCCTGAGCCCGTGAGCCTGAGTCACCTGGCATGGGCCAGCTGGGGGGGGGTTTATGGCAGGGTAGAGATACCCTTGGTGTCTGTGCAGCACCTGTCACAATGGGGACCCTGATCTTGGTCAGTGTCTGTGCAGAGCCCTGCGCAACAGGGGCCTGACCTCAGTCGGGGACTCTGCAACTCCCGGCATTACAGGATCCCGGATTTTGTTTAGGGCCCCTGCAGCATCTGGCAAAATGTGGGGGCAGGTTCTCTGTCAGGGTCTGTGCAGTGCCCAGTACAGTGGTGGGGCGTGATCTGGGTCGGGGTCAGTGCAGGGCCAGGCCCAACGGGGACACAGATCTCAGTCGAGGTCTCGGAAGTGCCCAGCACAATGGAGGCAGCGGTTTGGGTCACAGTCATGCGCTGCCTGGCACAAGGGGGGCCGTGATCTCGGTCCAGGTCTCAGTTTTACCTGGCACAACAGTGGGGTCTGATCTCACCTGGGGTCTCTTCAGCGCCTGGCAGAACAGGGCCCAGATCTCAGTTGGGGTCTCTGCAGCACCTGGCAGAACAGGGCCACGCTCAGTACGATAAGAGTCCTGATCTCAGTCACACACCTGGAGAGAAAAGCGGGAAGATTTTTGAGAATTCGATAGCAGTATTTCAGAACTGAGGAGAAAATGGGGCACAAACTAAATATTTGCTAATGTGAGACAGAAGCACCAACATCTGGGAGATTTTACGTCAGCATTTAACAGTTCAAGAGAAAGGAGGGGAAATTGGAGGGGATTATACAGGGATATTCAATCAACAACAGAATGAGATGGATTCTTCTTGCCTCACACTCACAGGGCCAGCAGGTGCTGGGGAGTAGCTGGACTGGGAAACCTGGGGCTGGACCCTCTCCATGGGGGACACTTGCTCCTCCCTCCCCTTCCTGGCCCTTCCCAGGCCCCGTTGCCAGCAGAGAGTGCCCCCCCCCCAGCCCAGAGGTGTCCCTGTCTCAGGGCCCCCCCAGCCTCTGCCCATTCACCCTCTGCCCAGCTCAGGAATCCCTCGGGGGAACCATTTCCCACCCGCACAAAGACAAATCCCTGCAGGTAGAAATGGGGGAAACCCCCCAAACCTGAGACCTGAACTGGCCACTGGCGAAGGGGAGAGAAAATGGGGCACAATCGGGGGGGGGGGGACAGGGAACTTCTCAGGGGTTTGGGGGAGGGGGGGTCACCCTGGGCGCTGCTCGTGGCTCTCTAGGGAGAAAGGGGGCAGGACGGGAGGGGAGGGGGGTCCCCACGGGAGGGGGCAGCGGTAAATCCGAGGGGATCTCAGCCCCCCCCTTTCTCTCCCCGCTCCTCGGGGGTCACCTGCCCCCCCCGCCATGTCCGGGCTGCACCGACATTTCCCACCCGCCCCTTCCCCCCCCCAGCCCCACGCAGGGACCCCAGTGGGGCCGGGGCCCTCCCCCCGGCACCCCCCGCGGAGCCCCAGGGCAGAGGCTGGCCGGGCCTGGGGGGCGCTGGGCTCCTGCGGGGGCAGCAGCTCCGAGCCCCCCGCGAGCGCTGCCCCCCCCCAGGGAGCAGATCCCGGCGCTGCGAGATGCCGGGTCCCCCCGGACACTGGGGCAGAGTCACCGCCCGGCCCCGCCCCCGGGGCTCGCTCCGGGGCCTGGAGGCTGCAGCTCCGCAGCGGGGCGGGCGGAGCCCGGGGCGGCCCCAGGGCGGCTCCAGCGGGGCAGGGCCTGGACCGGGCCCGGGGGGGGGTTAATGACGGTCTCTCCCGCCGCGATCTGCGCATGCCCAGAGCCCCACCGGCACCAACCCTTCTCCGGCCGGGAGAGGCTCCAACGGCCCCGCGCGAGCCAGGCAGAGCCGCAGGGGCCCGCGCGCGTTTGCAACTCGGCTTGGTCTCTCCACCCAACGTCATTTCCGTTCCAGGGAGAGTCAAGAACTACATCTCTCAGCCTGCCCCGGGGCGCTTCCACCCTCTCCAGCCCAGGTAAGGGAGGTCCCCCGGGCCAGCCAGACCCTCCCCCCAGCGCTCATCCTTTCCCCTGGCCCCGGCCCCTCTCCCAGCCGGTGCCTCTCAGACCCCCTCCCGCCTTTTCCCGGGGAGCGGCAGAGCTGGGGGGGGCTTGTGACCCCCAGGTAATAACCGCACCCTGTCCAACCCCCAGCCCTGACCCCGGCCACGGCAGGAGCGTGTCCGTCCCACGCGTGTCCCCGGCCCTGCCCGCCCCGCGCTGCCCCCGGCCCCACCGTGCTGCCCCGTGGGCTGCAGGAGCCCCCGTGCTGCGCTTCCGGCCTCAGCCATGGCCCCGCTGCCACACAAGGGGCGGGGGAAGGGCCGGGGGGGGCGGGAAGGGGCGGCTCCTCCCCAGGCCTGGCCCCGCCCCCAGGCCCCACGCAGGGGGTGGGACACGTGGGGACCCGCCTCAGCCCGGAGGGGGCAGGAGAGGGGCCGGGGCTCCCCAGGAGAAAAGCGGGGGCAGGGGCTACTGTAGCAGCTCCCCCCCCCCCAGCCCCTGCATTGGGTGTCAGCTGGATCCCAGCTGCTGCAGCCCGCCCTGGCCAGCGCTGCAGCCCGGGGGGGGCGGGGGTTGCGGGGCACAGAGAGGGTCTGGAGCGGCTGGGAGCAGGGGTGGGGGGAGGATTGCAGGGCACAGGAACGCATTAACCCCTCTGTGCCTGGCCGGGGGGGCTTCTCCGGCTGCAGTGGCGCCAGCTCAGGTACGGGTTATGGGGGGGGTTGCTGGTGGGTTCCTGCTGGAGGGGGAGGGGCAGGAAATACTGAAGAGGTGGCAACTTCTGGGGAGTTAGGGCTGGAGGGGGGCAGGGAATACCCTGGGTGAGGAAAGGGAGTGGGACAGTGTGTGACAAACCTGCTGGGACTTGTTTAATGTGGGCCTAGATCATCAGAACAAACACTTGGGTGTTGGGGGAGAAAATTCCCTAATGTGTGAAACAGGAAATAGAGAAACCAACCTCCTGGGCAGGACTGGGAAAACTGACCAGACTCCCAGTGCTGAATCCAGGGGCTGGTGTGACATGGAAAGGGGGCACCCAGCAGGGAGGTGTAGGGAAGATGTCCCGGCCCCTCACATCCAGCTGCTGGCAGTGGGGAGGGTGTTGGGTTCCCCACCATGGGGTTGTATCAGCCTCTGGCTAGTAGGTGTGTGATGGATCTGCTGAGAGACAAGGGGTCCCTCTTTGTTCTCTCACCGTGATGCCCCCTAGCTGCTCTCAGGACTGGGGGCACAAATTTTCTAAACTGAACCAAAAGTTCCTGCAGTTTTCAAAAGAGGAGAAAAGCAAAATCTGTGATTTCACACTCACAGTGTCTGATAAGTGGACAGAAAGTTATCACAGTGACAGGGACGGTGACTGGGGAATGCCGGGCAGTGCTTGGAGCCAGGACTCTGACACGAGTTGATCAGAGAGAAGGATCATGGTTAGTAGAAGTTCCCACAGCCAGGGGCCCAGCAGCTATTCCCTGGGACGCAGACCCCAGAGTCCCCAGCCAGGGACCCCAGATACCCCTCAAAGCCCCACCGGCCAGGGAAGCCCCACCAGACCATGACTGTCAGGTTGGGAATCCCAAAGGGTTCCCCCCACCAAGAGCCCCCAGCAGCCAGAGACTCGCCTACTGGGAACTCAGTTCCTCACTGCCTGCCTAGGACCCGCCCCGCACACCACCACCAGCAGGATCTGCCCTGCCGTTTGTCTGGGACCCCCTGATGCTTTTCAGTGGGACCCCTCACTCTGCTTCCCTGGCATCCCCTGACCTAGTGCCAGGGATCCCCTCCCCCAGCTCTGGGCACGGCAGCGATGCCAGGAACCAGCCGGGGAAGCCCAGACGGAGCTCCTGGCACAGCACCAGGCTCCCTCTAACCCCCTGTCCCACCTCCCCAAGAGACGCCCACCCCGGCTGTCCTGCAGCCAACGGCCCCCAGCGATACCCACCTCCAGGACCCACAGCCTCAGGGCTGGGCACATCACAACCACCCCCTGAAACCCCAAATCTCCAGAACCCACCAACCTCACTAGGGTACCCCCTGTAATCTCCCCCCACAGACACCTCCCCCCACCCCGCACAACACTGTTACCTCAGAGTGTCTGCTAAGTGGATAGAGAGTTATCACCGCCCCCTGCTGGCCAGTCACACAGGCAGGGGGAGCCCTGGGGGATGTCTCTTGAACAGGAGAATGGAAGATCTGGAGGGCAAGAAAGGTAAGAAAAGTCCATGGCCTGTCACTAGCAAATAATGGCCACCATGGATCCACCCCAGAAGTGGCTGCATGTTAGCACAGGGGAAATCAACCCCTCACAGAGGCCATTTGCTATGGGGTTTGGGATACTTCTGGACCCACACTGCACTCACAGAGACCTCCTCATCCCGTGCCAGCTGGAGAAAAGAAAAGGGTCCAGCCAACTCTCCCATTACCAGCTGGGGACCACTGATCCCGAAAGAGGAGGAGGCCTCGAGCTTTGATGTGTATTAAAGATGTGGCTGGTCTCTTTCTTCGGCAAACATTTTAACAGAGGTAAAGGGGGGGAAGAAATGGTTCTCAAAGGAGAGGGGAAAGATCAACACTGGGGAATTTAACCCCCTGCAACCTCCAGGATGGAGAATGATTCAGGGCAACAGGTTTCCTCTAAGAAAAGAGAAGTTGCTGGGATTGAGAAACATGGGGAACACCCCCAAACATGAAAGGAATTTTAATTGATATTTGATAATAACATAGAAGTGAAAGAGAAAGGGTGGAAATCTGAGAGATTTTGGCTCTATTTTTGCAAATAATAGAGAGGAAAGTGGAAAATCAAAGGGATTTTATATCAGTTTATATCTGATGTGCAGTAAAATGTCAGTGTTTCACATCAGTGTTTGTTAAATGAATAGAGAGGAAATGGGCAACATTTGCAAACATTGTATATCTATGTTCAAGAAGCTGAGAAAAGGGGTAAATCTGAGATTTTCTTGGTATTTTATAATTAGAGAGACAGGGGCAAATCTCAGGGCATATTCAATTAGAAATAGACAAGTAGAGAGCAGTGGGGCAAATGTTTAGGGTATTTTATATCAACCTTTGAGATGTGCAGAGAAAACGTGTCACAAACTATGCAACTGGAGGTGGAGAATCAGACTCCTGGAGAGACCAGGGGGAAATGGGGGAGACGGGAGAGCGGCTCGTTGGCGGGGAAAGGGGCGAATCTCCCCGGATTTTACAGCCCGGGTGAGACACTGAGCGAGAAAAGGGGCAGAACTGGAGAGAATTTGTATCGGGGGCGAGAGGCAAGTGGCACCAACAGGGAGAGGATCCAATTAACCCCCCTCCCCCCTTCCCCCGCCCGCCACTCCCCCCCCGGGAATTACCTGGCTGCCCAGAGACAGTTCAACCCCCCCCCCCGCGTCCCACTGCCCCCCCCCCCCCGCGCACCCCCCCCCCCCGCCCGACACCCCCCCCCTCACCGGGACCCCCCGCCGGGCCCCCCATCCCAGCGGGGGGGGGGGCGCGGATCCTGCTGCGGCTCCGCTGGGGCCGAGGCGGCTCCGAGGCTTCTCCCGGGTTCCCCGGGGCAGAGTCACGTGCCCGCCCCCCCCCCGGGGTCTCTCACTCACCGGGGCTGGGGCGGGCAGAGAGGCTCCAACGGCCCCGCGCGAGCCAGGCAGAGCCGCAGGGGGCCGCGCGCGTTTGCAACTCGGCTTGGTCTCTCCCCCCAACGTCACTTCCGTTCCAGGGAGAGTCAGGAACTACATCTCCCAGCCTGCCCCGGGGCCGCTTCCGCTCTCTCCAGCCTAGGTAACGGAAGGTTTCAGCAGGTAAAATCGCGCATGCTCCGTGCGAGCCCCGCTGCGGGCGGAAGAACAAAGCTGCTGCTGCTGCTGCTGCTGCTGCCTCCGCGTGAGCCGGGCCCGGGCTGAGCCGCTGCTGCTCCCGGGGGGGGGTCTGTGCGGGGGGGCCCGGCCGGGGGGGGGTTTCTCCAGCTGGGCCCCGCCCCCCGGGCAGCCCCGGGCTCTGCCCGCCCCAGCCCCGCCCGGAGCCCCCGGGGAGCGAGAGACCCCGTGGGGGGCGGAGCTGGGGGGCGGGCACGTGACTCTGCCCCGGGGAACCCGGGAGAAGCCTCGGAGCCGCCTCGGCCCCAGCGGAGCCGCAGCAGGATCCGCCCCCCTTCCCCGCTGGGATTTGGGGGATCCCCTGTGGTGAGGGGGGAGATGGGGGGTGTTAGGCAGGGAGGGGAGGATCCGCTGGGATGGGGGGGAGCCCGGCGGGGAGTTCCTAGTGGGGGCGTCAGGCGGGGGGGGGAGGTCAGTGGGACGTGGGGGGGGGGGGGTTGAACTGTCTCTGGGCAGCCAGGTAATTCCCGGGAGGTGGGGAGGGCAGGATCCTCTCCCTGTTGGTGCCACTTGCCTCTCGCCCCCGATACAAATTCTCTCCAGTTCTGCCCCTTTTCTCGCTCAGTGTCTCACCCGGGCTATAAAATCCGGGGAGATTCGCCCCTGTCCCCTCCAATGAGCCGCTCTCCCGTTTCCCTCCATTTCCCCCTGGTCTCTCCAGGATTCTGATTTTCCACCTTCAGTTGCAGGTCGTGACACGTTTTCTCTGCACATCTCAAGGGTGGATGTGCCCAGCCCTGAGGCTGTGGGTCCTGGAGGTGGGTATCGCTGGGGGTCTGGTGGCTGCAGAACAGCGGGGGTGGGCGTCTCTTGGGGAGGCGGGACAGGGGGTTAGAGGGAGCCTGGTGCTGTGCCAGGGGCTCCGTCTGGGCTTCCCCGGCTGGCTCCTGGGATCGCTGCCCTGCCCAGTGCACAGAGCTGGGGGAGGGGATCCCTGGCACTAGGTCAGGGGATGCCAGGGAAGCAGAGTGAGGGGTCCCACTGAAAAGCATCAGGGGTCCTGCTGGGTGGAGGAGGGGGTCCCAGGCAAATGGCAGGACAGATCCTGCTGGGGGGGGGGTCCTAGGCAGGCAGTGAGGGACTGAGTTCCCAGTGGGCGGGTCTCTGGCTGCTGGGGGCTCTTGGTGGGGGGAACCCTTTGGGATTCCCAACCTGACAGTCATGGTCTGGTGGGGCTTCCCTGGCCGGTGGGGCTTTGAGGGGTATCTGGGGTCCCTGGCTGGGGACTCTGGGGGCTGCGTCCCAGGGAATAGCTGTTGGGCCCCTGGCTGTGGGAACTTCTACTAACCATGATCCTTATCAACTTGTGTCAGAGTCCTGGCTCCAAGCACTGCCTGGCATTCCCCAGTCACCGGCCCTGTCACTGTGATAACTTTCTGTCCACTTA